>NC_040044.1:15710805-15760735 GCF_003713205.1 Coffea eugenioides
TTGCAACTCTCAGGGGCTGCCAAACGAAAATTACTGCTCTGATGGCTCAAAAGGGATAACTAGGGATGAAATGTTTTGATTGAAAAGGAAGATGGCCTGACTTTTACCTCGTCCCTTGCATGATTTCCAAAAGAAATTTGCATAATCAAAAATAAAGACTTCTTACACATGTCTGATTTGATAGGTTGAGAGACTGTTTGTCCGTCCATCTCTTCAAGGATAAGTGCTCCACTCGGTAGCACCTTTTTGAATGACAAATGGCCTTACCAGTTTAGGCCAAATTCGTCTTTGATTTCATCTTGCATTGGCAAATCTCACTTTAACTCTTTGTCCTTCTTCTCTAAAGGACCGGTGGCGGACCTTTTTTGTTATGAACACAGGCCATACGACATTCAACTGCTTTTCATCCATCAAAATCAATCGTCGGTGACGCTGCTTTAACCAATCAGCTTAGAACTTGGCAGAGGAGGGATTTCTTGATGAAAGGCTTTCTTAACGAAAGGATTTTCAATGAAGAGCTTTCTTAATGAAGGGATTTTTCAATGAAGGATTTTTAATGAAGGGATTTCTTAATGAAGGGACTTTTGGATGAATGGTATTATCGGAATCCAGAACAGTGATATTCAAAGGGTCAAATAATTTCATCTTTGGCCATTTAAAAGAATTAAAATTCAGGACAATAATCAAATAAACAAATTGTGCATTTAATGGGAAAACTAATCAAAGTGGAAACAAGACAAAAACTTAATTGCGAAAGATATTTTCATGAAGCTATTCACATATGCAAGAAATGGTTTTTGTGAACTTTAGTAAATAACAACCCCTAGATTTACCGAAATTCCCTTCGAGAGGGAAGATACTCGGCCATCCAAATTGTGCAAAGCTCCTTCAGGATTTTCAAATTTCGTCGTTGGAGGTGGATGCCTCGAAGGTGTCCTGGTGTTCAGGAAAAGGATTTGTACTTATGATCGGCCCTTGTTCACCTCTTTTCCTTAGCACTATTTCTCCTGCCTCGATCATGTCTTGGACTTTGTGCTTAAGTGCCCTGCAATCGGCGGTTGAGTGGCCAGGTACTCCCGAATGATAGGCACAAATAGCATGTGGATTGTACCCAGCAGGCATGCCATGAAGGTAAGTTGGAGGGGGAACCACGCCTATTTTGTTGGCAACCTTCAATTGCTCATACAATTGGTCCAAAGGCCTGCCTAGGTTGGTGAAGGTTCGGGTACGGCTTTGATTGTAGGTTTCAGTGGGTCGGGGATAGTTGTAGGTGGGTCTATTTGGTGGGGGAAATCTTTGGTGGTAAGGAGGCCGAGGACGAGCTTGTTGAAAGCTTGGTTGAGATATTTGGAAAAGGGTTGTAGGCGGGTTGGCATAATTTGGGCGAGGTCGAGGATGGGTGATATTGGTGTGGTAAACAGGATGAGGATTTGAGTAGTAGGGGTAAGGGTTTGAGTAGGTAGGGTATTGTTGAGGTCTGGGTCTTGGGACAGGGTTTTGACTCCAGGTGAAGATAGTTTCCCCCTCTTGCTTTTTGAATTGTGGGTTCTTCCCATTACCTCCTTGGCTTTGCAAAGCTTCCAACTGTGACTTGAGGGCAGAGACATTAACAATCTTCCCAACTTTCACGAAGTCATCGTACTCCTCAAGTTTATTAACAATAGCAGCGAACGAGCATCCAGTCATGCGAAAAATTTCTTCGAAATATGGAGGATCATGTGCCTTAATGAAAGTGCGTATGATTTCGTTCTCAGTCATCGGTGGCTCGACTTTTGCAGCTATTTTCCTCCACCTCTTGGCATAAGTCTTGTGATCTTCAGATGGCTTCCTCTTTGTCCCTTCCAACGTGGTTCGTGTTGGAGCCAACTCGCAATTATACTCGTACTGCTTCACAAACGCATTGGACAGGTCCAGCCAGGTCTTTGCTTCTTCAGGTTTCAGCTTGGAATACCAGTCGAGTGCATCCCCTTCCAGACTTTCTGGGAATAGCCTCAAAGGCATATTTTCATCATCTGTTGGCCTACCCAACCTGTTGGCGAACAGTCGGAGGTGTGTCTTGGGATTGCCCGTCCCATCATACTTGTTAAACTTCGGAGTTTTGAACCCCTCAGGCAATTGCACATTCGGGAAAAGGCAAAGCTCATCGTAATCCAGGACTCCTTGCTTGTTCAGCCCCTGACTCTTCCTTATAAATTCATCAAAACGATCAAGGCGCTTAAGCAACTTCAGGTCAACGGGAGCGGAAGATTCCCCCATTTCTGCCTTGGTTTGAACAATATGGTCTGGTAGGAATGGCTCAGCAACAGGGTGATAAAAGGTATGTGGCTCAGGTGGTATATTTGAAGTGATTTGGGGTTGTAGACCTCGCATGTGAGTAAGAAAAAATGAAGGATGAGGAGGGTAAGTGTATGGCAAATTTGTGGTGGGATAAGTGAAAGTTTCTTCGGGTGCAATAGGAAATGATGGAGTAACAGTGGCATGGGCCGAAGGTAGGACAAACGGCTCTTGCTCAGGCTGTCTGGCGGGTACAGGTTCGGGTTGAACTCCGCTGCTAATTAGCTCATCATTCAACTTCCTTTGGGCGGCCATCTCAGACGCCATGAATCCCCGAACTTGCAGTCTCGGGTTGAGCGGTAGTAGCAGACCTATCTGACTGTTCCGGTTGTGAACTCATGTTTACACGACTCCTCTGGGCTTGACTACGGGACCGCGTTATGATGGGGCTTCGACGAGAAGCTATGTTTAAATATTACCTGAAAATTTTGGAAAGATTGCCTTTAGATTTAGCCCTCGCTTAGATATTCCAATAAAAAACAAAGAAAAAGAAAAGAAAAAACAAGAGTTAGTAGATATCCAGAAAATTCGGATGCATGTCCTATGGGGGAACCCTTTTTGCGCCAAGGGTAGGCCTAGCATGAAAATGCAGTCCTCCAGAGCAGGCACTATACAATACCTGATGGATCCGATCGCCTGATCGTGTGAAGAATGATTTGAAAATTTTGGCCAATTGAAGTGACGAGAGACACTTTGTCAAAATGAGGTCAACGTCCGAATGGATTGATCACTTTTGATCGATACAAGAATTTGTAAAAACGCACAGGTTTGACCTTGACAAACTTCCTATCGAAGAGACCGGAATTCGTTTGACAAAATTTCCTCAGTAAAGCGCGGGTCAAAACCCCAACTGATCAAATGGCTGGATGCAGTGGACGGTTTTCTTAAAACCGACTAGGTTTCCCAATTTGAAATTCGATCTTGAAACCTTAATTGGTCAAATGGGTTGAATGAAATTGATCATTTATTTAAAATCGACCAGATTACCCTAAAAAGGGGAACATGTCAAATGAATTGAATGAAATTTAATTTATCCAAAATTAATCAGATCACCCTAAAAAGGGTAAATTGATCAAATAGATTGAACGAAACTTGATTTATTCAAAATCGGCTCGGTTGCCCTAAAAATGGGTAAATTGGCAAAATGAATGAAATTGAATTAGTGATTTATTCAAAAATTGGTCGAATGACCCTAAAAAGGGTAAATTGGTCAAATGAATTGACGATTTATTCAAAATCGACCGGATGACCCTAAAAAGGGTAGATTGGTCAAATAACCCTAAAAAGGGTAAATTGATCAAATAAATTGACAATTTATTCAAAATCGACCAGGTGACCCTAAAAAGGGTAAATTGATGATTTACTCAAAATTGACCGGATGACCCTAAAAAGGGTAAATTGGTCAAATGAATTGACAATTTATTGAATGAATCGGCAAAATGGATTGGTTGAATTGCCCGGCCATTGGTTATTTCAAAATCATTGAAGTGCATTAGTCTATGACCTTCTAAAAATCAAATTTTGGTCTTAATTTATTTATCGTCTCAAAAGGAGGAATCATTTGTGAATTTCTTCAAATTAATGTCCTACACGCAAGGGATTTTTACCAATTTTTGATAAAAGGGCCAAAAAGTGATTATTAGATGCTCATATTCCAAAGATCACTCTATGAAAATGATCGGATCCTACCTTACCTTGTGCACTACCCCTTTGGATGGTACAAAATGTAAACGTGCAAGTCTCACTGGATTAAGTATCCGAGACACAAAGGTGGTTTATTCCTAAACGCGGGATTCCCTAAGTGGCATTCCCTTTCTAGGGTTTATGCATGATGCCATTTTATTAAAGCAGTGAATATGTGACAAATATGACCTAAAAGACATAAATAATGCATCGAGGGGGAAAAAGGTCTAAAAATGAAATGTATTTATTGAAAATCAAATGCAATAACTGAAATTTAAACATGTGAGTCATCTAGTGGGTAAGTCACTAAAAGAGTGCCAAAAGGCCTCTTATTGCTAAGGCACATGAATGCAATCCAAGAAAACAAAAGAATGGTTAGTGCAATTGATAGTACACATAACACATTGTAACAGCAAGATAAAGCAATCAAAGAAGCAAAGCAATAAAAAGGAAAAAGGGGTTGGACCCCTCCCCTCGTGAATAGTGTCCCTAGCTCAGGATAAGGTCGACTTTACCCTAGGCAAATCTAATATGGATGCATGAGGCTGGGGTTCGCTAATGCATCTAGACTCGATAAACTCAGGTCCCCGAGCCTTCAGACTTAGAAACCAAGGGTCATCAATCCCAAGGTTCTTTGTCGGTGGTTCGAGCGATTCCCCAAACACCGCTACGCACACATCGTGTCGCGGCTACGTGTTTGAGTGAATCTATCAAAATCCTCAACCTTCGACTAAAAACTAAAGGTTATCAACCCATAGCTTAAAGCGGAAGATTGAGTGACCCATTGGATCATGCTACACACACATCGTGTCGTGATCACATGTCCAAGTGAGTCACCTAATCCTAATAGGGTGGAGTGGCGTGACAAGCCACTAAAGAAAAATAAAAGGGATAAAAGAAGTAAAGCGTATGCTCGTATGCTAGTGCTCGTTTGGAGGGGAAGGGTCAAGAACCAACGCGAGGCTCTAGGGTGACCCATACCTCCCAAAATGCAATGCAAGCGCGAGATAACAAATAAACATTCATTCAAACATACATTCGTGAGTCGAGGGATTGGTTTGATTACGTATATAAGACAAAAGGTCCTAAAAAATGAAAAATGCAATCCTAATATCCACATGCCATGCATAGAAAGGGTAGAAAAAGGAAACAAATGGTTAAGTCAAAAATGCTTGGACCCACTTAGGAAGTCCCCAGTGGAGTCGCCAACTGTCGCGCCCCACTTTTGAATGTGTGAATTGTGTGAGTGATGTGTGTGTGAAGTGTGGTGTGAACGTGTGCAAAATGAAAAGTAAAAAGGCCATGGGACTTTGGAAAGCGACGATTTGGCCAATTGAAATTTTAAAAAGGGTTTTTTTAAATATGAAAACGGAGTCGCCACTTGGTATAGATTTGGGGTGTACCAAGTCACCCAAAAAGTGTTTTTAAAGACAAAGTAGCAAAACCCTTTTTAAAACGACTCCTAGTCCACATAAGCCAAAGAAAAAGGTTCGGGGGTCACGTTTGACAAAGGGGAAGGCAAGGATAGAATCCAAGGCACCCCTTTGACCTAGCCAAGGCTAGTTGCGCGACTTAACCTTACCTTTCCTAATTTTCTACCCAATATATGTTCGCACGTTGGATATGACTATATGAATGCAAAACGGAGAGAAAAATGCAATCCTAAATTCTACGATGTCTCTCGTGAGGCTTTTGATCCCAAACCACATGAATTGTGGCGGCCAACAAAGGAAAACCCCATAGAGGTCGATTAATGCAAATGAGACTCAAATGTGCAAGTGTGGAAGTGTATGAAAAGAAATTTAAAAATCCAAGTGTATGAAATATAGTGATAAGTGCATATAGGTGTAATTAAATGCAATTTCGTGAAGTAGAAATCAAAATGAACAATAAGGAAAGGAAATGTGAATTGAAAAGAATGAGTGAGTGATAAATGAGAATGAATGAACCTAAGGGAATGCATCAGGTCGGGTATGGGAATGACTCCTAACTTGTCGACTTCGATTTTCCCTTTGATTAGAAGGCAAGACTAGCGTGCTAAGGCTATCGAGTAGCCACACTCGCTCGTTTCCCTTACCAAAGGGGGTCCTCAAGCAGATGAACCCTATAACTAGTATGAAATGCAAAAATCCTAAAATGGAGGGAAAAGGGGTTCGAGGGGCATGCAAAATGATAAAATTAAAAAAAATGCATGACATGTAATGAACATGCAAACATGTACTAACGAGGGGAAGTCCCTAAGGGTCTAGCGTTGGACTAGCCCATTCTATGAATTCCGACTAGCGTTGGACTAGTGGAAACGTACATTCATCCATCACATTCATTTATAAATATAGAAAGCAAGTAGACATGCAAAATCACTTATAACACGTAGCACATAACACTTAGCATGCTCGACTAGATGCAATAGCTTAATAAAGCAAATTAAACACATAGCAAACCAAATAATACCCCAAAAGCAAATGAAACTATTACATGGGCTAACTAAAACAAATGGGGGAAGGGGGAAAAATGGACAAAGTGCTCTCCAATGCCCTATCTATTACAAGTCAAAAGGTGTACACATACCCCATAAATAAAATAAAAGAAAGACTTAAAAAATGAAAGGAATTAAAGAAAACTTAAGAAAGCCAAGTAGACATGCAATTCACGTAACACGTAGGAGCACGTAAGAGAGAAGTAAAGAGGATAAAAGAAAGTTATACCTTCCCCTAATGGTAAGCAAATGAAGGAAAATGGCTTCAAAACAATAAAGGGGTCAAGGCATCAATTTAAAAGTAAAGTATAAGCAAAAACATCAAAAACCACCTAATTGCAACTTGAATGAGCTCAAAAGCAAGGAAGGGGCCAAGTCATGACTCAAATTGCAATTATTTTAGAACCCAATTGTAAGCTACTAGAACATAGTTGGGCCTTAATAATATGCGGAGGAACATGGGGGACTGATTTGCAATTTTTTTGAAACTTTTTACATGCCAAATTCATGCAACAAAGAAAACAACGTAAACAAGTTTCTGCAATAAACTTTCGGCAGCTTCCTCTTGTAAACTTCATGCCAGATTTTAAACAAACTAACTAACTAACACCAACTCTCAAACACCCTTGACAACTGAACATTTTTGTTAACTCAATCCCTTCATAAACAACCAACCCTTAAAATGAAATGAAAGATCAAATGATGAACCATATTGCGGCAGAAAATAGAACTTGCTGGAAATTTTATTTCCCAAAAACGCAGGTTCCCATCCAAATGCCCAATTTTGATCTAAACTTTGTTCCCCAGACACCAAAATAGAAAACTAAGCAACCAAAATAAGAACTTCCGCATCTAAAAAGGCTAAAAAACTTAACAAGATATCACGCCACATTCTGAAAGAAAAACATGCAAACATTTGATATTCAAAAACTGCTACAACTAAAGGAGAAGTCTGCTGCAGCTTCATTTACAAATGGGCTCTAGACAGCCTTAAGTATAACCATTTCATTTGTCCAAACTCTGGATTAAGCAATCAAAACAAATAAAACTCACATCCAACAAGCAAAACATAGAAGGAAATTATATAAAACACTTATGTGAACTTTTAGGCAAGATGGAAAAAGATTGCTGTAATTTTATTGATTCACTTTGAGTTGAGCGCATATGATATAGCAAGGGTGAAATATCTTGAAGACTTTGCTGGACAGCCTCAATAATAGCCTTTGGTATATAAAAATCCTCCAAACACACACTAAACCCCTCGGAATACAGATTTTCCATCAACAAGGTGTCAAAAAAAATGGAATCTTAACACCTCCTTAGGACCTTTTGAGAAGAAAATAGATGTAATAACATCAATAAAAGTAGACTGCAATAGATCCTTATTAAAATCAAGTTTGACCAATTCGCCTTATTAAAATCAAGTTTGACCAATTCGCTACTGTGAGTCAAGTATCTTTCTCCACTACACTCACAGGAAGCAGGTAATGCAGTCTGGCCGAATTGATAAAAAATGCAGCAGAATTTCGGGCGTGAACTTTGCAGCTCAAATATTTTAGATGTTTAAACACTCAAACTCAACACCCAACCTTCCATTTCCTCTCTTCAAAACACAATTAAACATGCAGCTGAAGTACAAACTCAGAAAGCAGCCATGGAAAGAAATAGTAAGAAGAAAAATGCAGCAATTTTCTTGTTCATTTTTATTTCTTGCTTAACCGAACTAATGAACTGCATGCAAAGCTTAATCATCTTGTCTTAAGTTAGTTAAACACATAACCCAGTGAGAATCAAACACTTTCCAGCAAATCTCATTCTAAAATACCCATACAACTCCCAAAACGACTTCATCGGCTAAGCTGGAAAAGTGTTTAGCAGTCCAACAACTTCTAAAAAAAAATTCCAGCCATGCAATCAGATTTCTGGCCATAAGGTTCACATGCAACACCAAATAAAAAACTATCTACCAGATTGGGTCCAAAACTAAGCTCAGATCATCACAAATTAACGAATTAAGGCTGCAAATTCCAGTTCAAGCTCACGGCAGTTCCAATTCCTTCAAAATCAGATTTTCTTGTAACTTAGTTCATCCTCCAACCGTACAACCCCACATGCATGCTTATAAACAGCTTCATCAACCCATAAACAACTAGTTTAAGTCCAGAAATTACCTCAGCTTAAGGCTCAAATCATGCAACTAGCAGCTGCAAAAATCCTCTACTCTCGGCTGTCCAGAATTTCAGTCCGCAACTCTCCTTCTCCCTTGCTCTAGCTTGCGACCAGTATGAAGACAATATGGCTCCCAATCTCTTTCTAGTTTACAGACGAAAGGAAATGGATGAAAAGCTCACACGGACAGCAGCTGCAATTTTTCCTCTCGGCAGCTCACGCACGCGAGGATGGTTAGTCTGAATTCAGTGGTTGCAGCTGTAATGGTTGTGACTGAATTGATCACGGCTAGTTGAGGGTGAAAAATGGAATGGCAGCTCCCTCTCCCTTGCTGGTTTCCTCACTTCGATGATTCCAAGGTAGAGGGTGTTGTTGTAGCTCACCGAAAGCTCACTCAGACGACAGAAAGCTGATGTTTCTCTCCTCTCGGCTCGCTCGCGGTTGGATGTGTTGGTCCTGGTTGCGGATGGTTGAAGCTATGGTGTTTCGATTGGAACTGGTGAAGATGGTGATGATCAGTAGCTCACTCGACTGCCTCTTGCTCTCTCTCTCGCTTGACTTCCTCGGACAGAACAGAAATACAGCTCGCGGCTCGCTCTCTCTTCACCTTTCTCCTGCTCAATCCGAGGAGTTCTCCCTCTCTTGCTCTCGTCGATGATCACGAGGTAGAGAATGGAGATGTTTTTGTTTTAAAGTTGGCCCAGGAAGCCTTGCTCACCCACGGCTGAAAAGCCATTGAAAAGAAATATATTGTGGTGGATGGTAGTTGATATACTAGTGTGTGATATAGTGGAGTGCATTAGTGGTTATAAGTCGGCATAGAGATGGAAGGTGCTGGAATGTAAAATGGAAATGGATTCGGCAGAAATAGAATTGTGATTTTTTGATTTTTTGATTTTTTGAAACAAACAAAATTGATAATAATAAAAAGAAATAACCAAAACAAAATAATTAACATTTGATGAAAAATAAACTAGAACAATAAAGTGCAATTTCCATTTCTTTTCCATTTCCTATTTTCATCGTTTTTCTCTTTTTTTTTTCTTTTCTTTTTCAAAATAACTTAACAAAAATAAACAAAATGCCAAAAGATTGAATTTAGAAGACATAAAACATATTTTGTGGGCAATTTTCTTCTTTTTTTCTTTTCTCTCCTCTTTTCTTTTCACTTTCTCATTTTCATTCATTTTCCAAGAGATTCTATGCTAACAGCTTAAAAATAAAAATAAAACTAGAAACTAAAACTAAAAATCGAATAAAACTAAAATGAAAAAAAAAATTAAAAATAAACAGCAAATGAAATTACACCAAAATTTGGTGTCTACAGTTTGCCCCTCTTTGTCTGAGTTTTGAAAAAACTTGAGACAAAGAAGTAGACACCAAATACTTACCTGTGTTATTCAGCTGCAATGGACGCTTCTGAAATGAGGATCGACCTCTTTAACATTTTTTTTTTTAAAATGGAATTGACCCAAACAGGAAATTAAAACGGGACTGACCCGAGCAGAAATTTAAAATTGGGACTGACTAGAGAAGGAAATTCAAATCATGGGACTGGCCCGAACAAGCTTTAATCGCGGGACTGACCCGAATGAGCTTTTGAATCGTGGGACTGACCCGAATGAGCTTTTGATCGAGGGACTGACCCGAAAATGCTTTTGATCGAGGGACTGACCCGAAAATGTTTTTGATCGAGGGACTGACCCGAATGAGCTTTTGATCGAGGGACTGACCCGAAAATGCTTTTGATCGAGGACTGACCCGAAAATGTTTTTGATGAGGGACTGACCCGAATGAGCTGACCCGAAAATGCTTTTGATCGAGGGACTGACCCGAATGAGCTTTTGATCGAGGGACTGACCCGAAAATGCTTTTGATCGAGGGACTGACCCGAATGAGCTTTTGATCGAGGGACTGACCCGAATGAGCTTTTGATCGAGGGGCTGACCCGAATGAGCTTTTTGATCGTCGGTCAGTGGGATTAAACCCGATCCTGCCGTGACGAAATTTGATTCGATTTTTGTTTTTGATTGATGATTTTTGCTTCTTTTTGACTTTTCAAAATCTTTACAAAAAATTAATTTGCCCCAGTATGATGAATTTTTGCTATTTGAGTCCAGAGTTGATTCTGTATCGCCATGCTGTTGCATTTTTTGATGAAATTTGCTTGCGACATTTTCAATCTGCCTTTGTTCACCGGAGGACTCTTTCCGACACCGATTTCAGTGCGAGGTGTGATTGTTTTCATCCATGCATGAAATTTCCTGCAAAAGAGAAAAAACAAAGGAATTGCCACCATTATTTGATCCGTTTGTCCTTGAGAATCGTGTAAACATGAGTCTTTGGATGCCTTCGTCAAAGTTGACCGTGGCATCTGACTTGGTTGGATTTGTCATTTCTAAACGTCTCTGATTTTTCCCGACTAACCGAGCGTGCATTTTGCCATATTGTGAAGCTTGCGTAACCGACCTTGCTGAATTTCAACCATTTTCGCAAGATGACTGAACCCAAGTATGCTTTGAATAAACCATGGGGTTATCATTCACCAAAATTCGATGATTAAAAAGTAATTTCACCTATCATGCAGAAATGAATAGGTGAAAGAATGCAAACACAAACCATTTGTGCTTAAAGCCTACAAAAATGCCATGAATACAAGCAATTGAGAAAAAAATGAGCTTCCTAAGAATGAATTTGCTAAAGAAATATTTTTACAAAACGACACAGTTTTGGCCAACGGATGTCATATTCGAGTTCCTGAATATCTTTGTTCTGCAATTCGACACTGGCAGAAGTATTATGAAGAGAAATTCCAAATGAACCAAGTCATCAACTGTTCTTCCTCGTGTTTGCTCATTAAAGAAACCTACCTAGCGCCCTTTCGGGTTTTCATCAAGGTTGCCCCCACCCCCCCCTTTTTTTTTGTTTTGTTTTGTCTTTTCTCTTTTTTCTCTTTTTTTTTTCTTTTTCTTTTTTTTTTCTTTTTGAGGTGCCCTTTCGGGTTTTTACGTAAGAAAGCAATGGAAGAGCTCAACCATAATCGCCTCAGAAGTATGAGTTAAAGATTTCTGACATCAGTAAAATGCACTTCCCTTGTAAGATTAAGCGAAGGCATTATGGACATCACTTGTCAGTTGATTAGCAAACTTTCCAATAGAAATATAGCAAGTGACGAAAGTCAGGACTTTGGGCTTTTGTAATGAAGTCAGGTGGGATATGTCAAGAAAAGTTAAGGCTTGAAAACAATTTGCTCTTATGAGAGGTGAAATAACCTGAGATTGCATCATTTGAAATCATCTTCAATTTCGAACGAAACTGAGGGAAATTTGCCCCAGTTTGATTGAATTTTCTCTCTTTGCTTTTTCCATTGCATCTTCCTCACTTTTTGCATTTTTCTTCAAAGCTAAATTTGCCCCAGTATGGGGTTCTCTTTTCCTTTTCATCTTTTTTTTTTCAAAAATTTGCCCCAGTGTAGGGTTTTCTGCTTTTTCTTTCTCTTTCAAAATAAATTTGCCCCAGTGTAGGGTTTTCTTTTCTTTTGATCATCTCTTTTCCAAAATAACTTGGCCCCAGTGTGGGGTTTGCAACTCTCAGGGGCTGCCAAACGAAAATTACTGCTCTGATGGCTCAAAAGGGATAACTAGGGATGAAATGTTTTGATTGAAAAGGAAGATGGCCTGACTTTTACCTCGTCCCTTGCATGATTTCCAAAAGAAATTTGCATAATCAAAAATAAAGACTTCTTACACATGTCTGATTTGATAGGTTGAGAGACTGTTTGTCCGTCCATCTCTTCAAGGATAAGTGCTCCACTCGGTAGCACCTTTTTGAATGACAAATGGCCTTACCAGTTTAGGCCAAATTCGTCTTTGATTTCATCTTGCATTGGCAAATCTCACTTTAACTCTTTGTCCTTCTTCTCTAAAGGACCGGTGGCGGACCTTTTTTGTTATGAACACAGGCCATACGACATTCAACTGCTTTTCATCCATCAAAATCAATCGTCGGTGACGCTGCTTTAACCAATCAGCTTAGAACTTGGCAGAGGAGGGATTTCTTGATGAAAGGCTTTCTTAACGAAAGGATTTTCAATGAAGAGCTTTCTTAATGAAGGGATTTTTCAATGAAGGATTTTTAATGAAGGGATTTCTTAATGAAGGGACTTTTGGATGAATGGTATTATCGGAATCCAGAACAGTGATATTCAAAGGGTCAAATAATTTCATCTTTGGCCATTTAAAAGAATTAAAATTCAGGACAATAATCAAATAAACAAATTGTGCATTTAATGGGAAAACTAATCAAAGTGGAAACAAGACAAAAACTTAATTGCGAAAGATATTTTCATGAAGCTATTCACATATGCAAGAAATGGTTTTTGTGAACTTTAGTAAATAACAACCCCTAGATTTACCGAAATTCCCTTCGAGAGGGAAGATACTCGGCCATCCAAATTGTGCAAAGCTCCTTCAGGATTTTCAAATTTCGTCGTTGGAGGTGGATGCCTCGAAGGTGTCCTGGTGTTCAGGAAAAGGATTTGTACTTATGATCGGCCCTTGTTCACCTCTTTTCCTTAGCACTATTTCTCCTGCCTCGATCATGTCTTGGACTTTGTGCTTAAGTGCCCTGCAATCGGCGGTTGAGTGACCAGGTACTCCCGAATGATAGGCACAAATAGCATGTGGATTGTACCCAGCAGGCATGCCATGAAGGTAAGTTGGAGGGGGAATCACGCCTATTTTGTTGGCAACCTTCAATTGCTCATACAATTGGTCCAAAGGCCTGCCTAGGTTGGTGAAGGTTCGGGTACGGCTTTGATTGTAGGTTTCAGTGGGTCGGGGATAGTTGTAGGTGGGTCTATTTGGTGGGGGAAATCTTTGGTGGTAAGGAGGCCGAGGACGAGCTTGTTGAAAGCTTGGTTGAGATATTTGGAAAAGGGTTGTAGGCGGGTTGGCATAATTTGGGCGAGGTCGAGGATGGGTGATATTGGTGTGGTAAACAGGATGAGGATTTGAGTAGTAGGGGTAAGGGTTTGAGTAGGTAGGGTATTGTTGAGGTCTGGGTCTTGGGACAGGGTTTTGACTCCAGGTGAAGATAGTTTCCCCCTCTTGCTTTTTGAATTGTGGGTTCTTCCCATTACCTCCTTGGCTTTGCAAAGCTTCCAACTGTGACTTGAGGGCAGAGACATTAACAATCTTCCCAACTTTCACGAAGTCATCGTACTCCTCAAGTTTATTAACAATAGCAGCGAACGAGCATCCAGTCATGCGAAAAATTTCTTCGAAATATGGAGGATCATGTGCCTTAATGAAAGTGCGTATGATTTCGTTCTCAGTCATCGGTGGCTCGACTTTTGCAGCTATTTTCCTCCACCTCTTGGCATAAGTCTTGTGATCTTCAGATGGCTTCCTCTTTGTCCCTTCCAACGTGGTTCGTGTTGGAGCCAACTCGCAATTATACTCGTACTGCTTCACAAACGCATTGGACAGGTCCAGCCAGGTCTTTGCTTCTTCAGGTTTCAGCTTGGAATACCAGTCGAGTGCATCCCCTTCCAGACTTTCTGGGAATAGCCTCAAAGGCATATTTTCATCATCTGTTGGCCTACCCAACCTGTTGGCGAACAGTCGGAGGTGTGTCTTGGGATTGCCCGTCCCATCATACTTGTTAAACTTCGGAGTTTTGAACCCCTCAGGCAATTGCACATTCGGGAAAAGGCAAAGCTCATCGTAATCCAGGACTCCTTGCTTGTTCAGCCCCTGACTCTTCCTTATAAATTCATCAAAACGATCAAGGCGCTTAAGCAACTTCAGGTCAACGGGAGCGGAAGATTCCCCCATTTCTGCCTTGGTTTGAACAATATGGTCTGGTAGGAATGGCTCAGCAACAGGGTGATAAAAGGTATGTGGCTCAGGTGGTATATTTGAAGTGATTTGGGGTTGTAGACCTCGCATGTGAGTAAGAAAAAATGAAGGATGAGGAGGGTAAGTGTATGGCAAATTTGTGGTGGGATAAGTGAAAGTTTCTTCGGGTGCAATAGGAAATGATGGAGTAACAGTGGCATGGGCCGAAGGTAGGACAAACGGCTCTTGCTCAGGCTGTCTGGCGGGTACAGGTTCGGGTTGAACTCCGCTGCTAATTAGCTCATCATTCAACTTCCTTTGGGCGGCCATCTCAGACGCCATCTCTCCAAACTTGGTAAGCATCTCAGTCAACTGAATCCCCGAACTTGCAGTCTCGGGTTGAGCGGTAGTAGCAGACCTATCTGACTGTTCCGGTTGTGAACTCATGTTTACACGACTCCTCTGGGCTTGACTACGGGACCGCGTTATGATGGGGCTTCGACGAGAAGCTATGTTTAAATATTACCTGAAAATTTTGGAAAGATTGCCTTTAGATTTAGCCCTCGCTTAGATATTCCAATAAAAAACAAAGAAAAAGAAAAGAAAAAACAAGAGTTAGTAGATATCCAGAAAATTCGGATGCATGTCCTATGGGGGAACCCTTTTTGCGCCAAGGGTAGGCCTAGCATGAAAATGCAGTCCTCCAGAGCAGGCACTATACAATACCTGATGGATCCGATCGCCTGATCGTGTGAAGAATGATTTGAAAATTTTGGCCAATTGAAGTGACGAGAGACACTTTGTCAAAATGAGGTCAACGTCCGAATGGATTGATCACTTTTGATCGATACAAGAATTTGTAAAAACGCACAGGTTTGACCTTGACAAACTTCCTATCGAAGAGACCGGAATTCGTTTGACAAAATTTCCTCAGTAAAGCGCGGGTCAAAACCCCAACTGATCAAATGGCTGGATGCAGTGGACGGTTTTCTTAAAACCGACTAGGTTTCCCAATTTGAAATTCGATCTTGAAACCTTAATTGGTCAAATGGGTTGAATGAAATTGATCATTTATTTAAAATCGACCAGATTACCCTAAAAAGGGGAACATGTCAAATGAATTGAATGAAATTTAATTTATCCAAAATTAATCAGATCACCCTAAAAAGGGTAAATTGATCAAATAGATTGAACGAAACTTGATTTATTCAAAATCGGCTCGGTTGCCCTAAAAATGGGTAAATTGGCAAAATGAATGAAATTGAATTAGTGATTTATTCAAAAATTGGTCGAATGACCCTAAAAAGGGTAAATTGGTCAAATGAATTGACGATTTATTCAAAATCGACCGGATGACCCTAAAAAGGGTAGATTGGTCAAATAACCCTAAAAAGGGTAAATTGATCAAATAAATTGACAATTTATTCAAAATCGACCAGGTGACCCTAAAAAGGGTAAATTGATGATTTACTCAAAATTGACCGGATGACCCTAAAAAGGGTAAATTGGTCAAATGAATTGACAATTTATTGAATGAATCGGCAAAATGGATTGGTTGAATTGCCCGGCCATTGGTTATTTCAAAATCATTGAAGTGCATTAGTCTATGACCTTCTAAAAATCAAATTTTGGTCTTAATTTATTTATCGTCTCAAAAGGAGGAATCATTTGTGAATTTCTTCAAATTAATGTCCTACACGCAAGGGATTTTTACCAATTTTTGATAAAAGGGCCAAAAAGTGATTATTAGATGCTCATATTCCAAAGATCACTCTATGAAAATGATCGGATCCTACCTTACCTTGTGCACTACCCCTTTGGATGGTACAAAATGTAAACGTGCAAGTCTCACTGGATTAAGTATCCGAGACACAAAGGTGGTTTATTCCTAAACGCGGGATTCCCTAAGTGGCATTCCCTTTCTAGGGTTTATGCATGATGCCATTTTATTAAAGCAGTGAATATGTGACAAATATGACCTAAAAGACATAAATAATGCATCGAGGGGGAAAAAGGTCTAAAAATGAAATGTATTTATTGAAAATCAAATGCAATAACTGAAATTTAAACATGTGAGTCATCTAGTGGGTAAGTCACTAAAAGAGTGCCAAAAGGCCTCTTATTGCTAAGGCACATGAATGCAATCCAAGAAAACAAAAGAATGGTTAGTGCAATTGATAGTACACATAACACATTGTAACAGCAAGATAAAGCAATCAAAGAAGCAAAGCAATAAAAAGGAAAAAGGGGTTGGACCCCTCCCCTCGTGAATAGTGTCCCTAGCTCAGGATAAGGTCGACTTTACCCTAGGCAAATCTAATATGGATGCATGAGGCTGGGGTTCGCTAATGCATCTAGACTCGATAAACTCAGGTCCCCGAGCCTTCAGACTTAGAAACCAAGGGTCATCAATCCCAAGGTTCTTTGTCGGTGGTTCGAGCGATTCCCCAAACACCGCTACGCACACATCGTGTCGCGGCTACGTGTTTGAGTGAATCTATCAAAATCCTCAACCTTCGACTAAAAACTAAAGGTTATCAACCCATAGCTTAAAGCGGAAGATTGAGTGACCCATTGGATCATGCTACACACACATCGTGTCGTGATCACATGTCCAAGTGAGTCACCTAATCCTAATAGGGTGGAGTGGCGTGACAAGCCACTAAAGAAAAATAAAAGGGATAAAAGAAGTAAAGCGTATGCTCGTATGCTAGTGCTCGTTTGGAGGGGAAGGGTCAAGAACCAACGCGAGGCTCTAGGGTGACCCATACCTCCCAAAATGCAATGCAAGCGCGAGATAACAAATAAACATTCATTCAAACATACATTCGTGAGTCGAGGGATTGGTTTGATTACGTATATAAGACAAAAGGTCCTAAAAAATGAAAAATGCAATCCTAATATCCACATGCCATGCATAGAAAGGGTAGAAAAAGGAAACGAATGGTTAAGTCAAAATGCTTGGACCCACTTAGGAAGTCCCCAGTGGAGTCGCCAACTGTCGCGCCCCACTTTTGAATGTGTGAATTGTGTGAGTGATGTGTGTGTGAAGTGTGGTGTGAACGTGTGCAAAATGAAAAGTAAAAAGGCCATGGGACTTTGGAAAGCGACGATTTGGCCAATTGAAATTTTAAAAAGGGTTTTTTAAATATGAAAACGGAGTCGCCACTTGGTATAGATTTGGGGTGTACCAAGTCACCCAAAAAGTGTTTTTTAAAGACAAAGTAGTAAAACCCTTTTTAAAACGACTCCTAGTCCACATAAGCCAAAGAAAAAGGTTCGGGGGTCACGTTTGACAAAGGGGAAGGCAAGGATAGAATCCAAGGCACCCCTTTGACCTAGCCAAGGCTAGTTGCGCGACTTAACCTTACCTTTCCTAATTTTCTACCCAATATATGTTCGCACGTTGGATATGACTATATGAATGCAAAACGGAGAGAAAAATGCAATCCTAAATTCTACGATGTCTCTCGTGAGGCTTTTGATCCCAAACCACATGAATTGTGGCGGCCAACAAAGGAAAACCCCATAGAGGTCGATTAATGCAAATGAGACTCAAATGTGCAAGTGTGGAAGTGTATGAAAAGAAATTTAAAAATCCAAGTGTTTGTGTGCAAGTGTATGAAATATAGTGATAAGTGCATATAGGTGTAATTAAATGCAATTTCGTGAAGTAGAAATCAAAATGAACAATAAGGAAAGGAAATGTGAATTGAAAAGAATGAGTGAGTGATAAATGAGAATGAATGAACCTAAGGGAATGCATCAGGTCGGGTATGGGAATGACTCCTAACTTGTCGACTTCGATTTTCCCTTTGATTAGAAGGCAAGACTAGCGTGCTAAGGCTATCGAGTAGCCACACTCGCTCGTTTCCCTTACCAAAGGGGGTCCTCAAGCAGATGAACCCTATAACTAGTATGAAATGCAAAAATCCTAAAATGGAGGGAAAAGGGGTTCGAGGGGCATGCAAAATGATAAAATTAAAAAAAATGCATGACATGTAATGAACATGCAAACATGTACTAACGAGGGGAAGTCCCTAAGGGTCTAGCGTTGGACTAGCCCATTCTATGAATTCCGACTAGCGTTGGACTAGTGGAAACGTACATTCATCCATCACATTCATTTATAAATATAGAAAACAAGTAGACATGCAAAATCACTTATAACACGTAGCACATAACACTTAGCATGCTCGACTAGATGCAATAGCTTAATAAAGCAAATTAAACACATAGCAAACCAAATAATACCCCAAAAGCAAATGAAACTATTACATGGGCTAACTAAAACAAATGGGGGAAGGGGGAAAAATGGACAAAGTGCTCTCCAATGCCCTATCTATTACAAGCCAAGAGGTGTACACATACCCCATAAATAAAATAAAAGAAAGACTTAAAAATGAAAGGAATTAAAGAAAACTTAAGAAAGCCAAGTAGACATGCAATTCACGTAACACGTAGGAGCACGTAAGAGAGAAGTAAAGAGGATAAAAGAAAGTTATACCTTCCCCTAATGGTAAGCAAATGAAGGAAAATGGCTTCAAAACAATAAAGGGGTCAAGGCATCAATTTAAAAGTAAAGTATAAGCAAAAACATCAAAAACCACCTAATTGCAACTTGAATGAGCTCAAAAGCAAGGAAGGGGCCAAGTCATGACTCAAATTGCAATTATTTTAGAACCCAATTGTAAGCTATTAGAACATAGTTGGGCCTTAGTAATATGCGAAGGAACATGGGGACTGATTTGCAATTTTTGAAACTTTTTACATGCCAAATTCATGCAACAAAGAAAACAACGTAAACAAGTTTCTGCAATAAACTTTCGGCAGCTTCCTCTTGTAAACTTCATGCCAGATTTTAAACAAACTAACTAACTAACACTAACTCTCAAACACCCTTGACAACTGAACATTCTTGTTAACTCAATCCCTTCATAAACAACCAACCCTTAAAATGAAATGAAAGATCAAATGATGAACCATATTGCGGCAGAAAATAGAACTTGCTGGAAATTTTATTTCCCAAAAACGCAGGTTCCCATCCAAATGCCCAATTTTGATCTAAACTTTGTTCCCCAGACACCAAAATAGAAAACTAAGCAACCAAAATAAGAACTTCCGCATCTAAAAAGGCTAAAAAACTTAACAGGATATCACGCCACATTCTGAAAGAAAAACATGCAAACATTTGATATTCAAAATCTGCTACAACTAAAGGAGAAGTCTGCTACAGCTTCATTTACAAATGGGCTCTAGACAGCCTTAAGTATAACCATTTCATTTGTCCAAACTCTGGATTAAGCAATCAAAACAAATAAAACTCACATCCAACAAGCAAAACATAGAAGGAAATTATATAAAACACTTGTGGAACTTTTAGGCAAGATGGAAAAAGATTGCTGTAATTTTATTGATTCACTTTGAGTTGAGCGCATATGATATAGCAAGGGTGAAATATCTTGAAGACTTTGCTGGACAGCCTCAATGATAGCCTTTGGTATATAAAAATCCTCCAAACACACACTAAACCCCTCGGAATACAGATTTTCCATCAACAAGAGTGTCAAAAAATTGAAGAATCTTAACACCTCCTTAGGACCTTTTGAGAAGAAAATAGATGTAATAACATCAATAAAAGTAGACTGCAATAGATCCTTATTAAAATCAAGTTTGACCAATTCGCTACTGTGAGTCAAGTATCTTTCTCCACTACACTCACAGGAAGCAGGTAATGCAGTCTGGCCGAATTGATAAAAAATGCAGCAGAATTTCGGGCGTGAACTTTGCAGCTCAAATATTTTAGATGTTTAAACACTCAAACTCAACACCCAACCTTCCATTTCCTCTCTTCAAAACACAATTAAACATGCAGCTGAAGTACAAACTCAGAAAGCAGCCATGGAAAGAAATAGTAAGAAGAAAAATGCAGCAATTTTCTTGTTCATTTTTATTTCTTGCTTAACCGAACTAATGAACTGCATGCAAAGCTTAATCATCTTGTCTTAAGTTAGTTAAACACATAACCCAGTGAGAATCAAACACTTTCCAGCAAATCTCATTCTAAAATACCCATACAACTCCCAAAACGACTTCATCGGCTAAGCTGGAAAAGTGTTTAGCAGTCCAACAACTTCTAAAAAAAAATTCCAGCCATGCAATCAGATTTCTGGCCATAAGGTTCACATGCAACACCAAATAAAAAACTATCTACCAGATTGGGTCCAAAACTAAGCTCAGATCATCACAAATTAACGAATTAAGGCTGCAAATTCCAGTTCAAGCTCACGGCAGTTCCAATTCCTTCAAAATCAGATTTTCTTGTAACTTAGTTCATCCTCCAACCGTACAACCCCACATGCATGCTTATAAACAGCTTCATCAACCCATAAACAACTAGTTTAAGTCCAGAAATTACCTCAGCTTAAGGCTCAAATCATGCAACTAGCAGCTGCAAAAATCCTCTACTCTCGGCTGTCCAGAATTTCAGTCCGCAACTCTCCTTCTCCCTTGCTCTAGCTTGCGACCAGTATGAAGACAATATGGCTCCCAATCTCTTTCTAGTTTACAGACGAAAGGAAATGGATGAAAAGCTCACACGGACAGCAGCTGCAATTTTTCCTCTCGGCAGCTCACGCACGCGAGGATGGTTAGTCTGAATTCAGTGGTTGCAGCTGTAATGGTTGTGACTGAATTGATCACGGCTAGTTGAGGGTGAAAAATGGAATGGCAGCTCCCTCTCCCTTGCTGGTTTCCTCACTTCGATGATTCCAAGGTAGAGGGTGTTGTTGTAGCTCACCGAAAGCTCACTCAGACGACAGAAAGCTGATGTTTCTCTCCTCTCGGCTCGCTCGCGGTTGGATGTGTTGGTCCTGGTTGCGGATGGTTGAAGCTATGGTGTTTCGATTGGAACTGGTGAAGATGGTGATGATCAGTAGCTCACTCGACTGCCTCTTGCTCTCTCTCTCGCTTGACTTCCTCGGACAGAACAGAAATACAGCTCGCGGCTCGCTCTCTCTTCACCTTTCTCCTGCTCAATCCGAGGAGTTCTCCCTCTCTTGCTCTCGTCGATGATCACGAGGTAGAGAATGGAGATGTTTTTGTTTTAAAGTTGGCCCAGGAAGCCTTGCTCACCCACGGCTGAAAAGCCATTGAAAAGAAATATATTGTGGTGGATGGTAGTTGATATACTAGTGTGTGATATAGTGGAGTGCATTAGTGGTTATAAGTCGGCATAGAGATGGAAGGTGCTGGAATGTAAAATGGAAATGGATTCGGCAGAAATAGAATTGTGATTTTTTGATTTTTTGATTTTTTGAAACAAACAAAATTGATAATAATAAAAAGAAATAACCAAAACAAAATAATTAACATTTGATGAAAAATAAACTAGAACAATAAAGTGCAATTTCCATTTCTTTTCCATTTCCTATTTTCATCGTTTTTCTCTTTTTTTTTTCTTTTCTTTTTCAAAATAACTTAACAAAAATAAACAAAATGCCAAAAGATTGAATTTAGAAGACATAAAACATATTTTGTGGGCAATTTTCTTCTTTTTTTTTTTTCTCTCCTCTTTTCTTTTCACTTTCTCATTTTCATTCATTTTCCAAGAGATTCTATGCTAACAGCTTAAAAATAAAAATAAAACTAGAAACTAAAACTAAAAATCGAATAAAACTAAAATGAAAAAATTAAAAATAAACAGCAAATGAAATTACACCAAAATTTGGTGTCTACAGTTAAAATATCAAGAGAGATTTAAAATAAATCACAACCTAACAATGATATTGTCCATGATGGATATAACAAGCCTTTTAAACAAATTTCAGTAAAATGAATTTTGTTTTATAATTGATCAACTAAAACTAGCAGAGCATGCAAAAATATAAATACTGTATTTGGTCCCACAACTAATATATCTACACCGATGGAATGAGAGGTTTCTCAAAATTAGTTAAATCTAGTACTAGAGAATTTAGAGATGGTAGTTGAAAGACAACTATACGCAAATTTTAAAAAATGAATTTAAACACAGGCTCTATGAAAGAGAGTCTTGTTTTGTATTTAAATGTTAACTCATGGGATTTGGATTAAATTTTCTCAAAGGTTCTGTTAAATTTCCAAACACCGCTAAATCATAATAAATATAAGAGTAAAAAAATATAAAAGAAGTATGTCGATTTTTTTTTTGCATTTTAAAACAATTTATATTGATAGTTATGACAACAGAGAATATGATAACAATATGATATTGATCGGTCACGCATCATTACTGATGCATTTAACATAAATTTTTATGATGATCATGAAAAAAAGAAATGTTTTAAAAAACATAACAGATCTCTACAAATTTGTAAAAATTTCAATAAGCAATTTAAATCTTTGGATTTATTGTGAAATTTTTAGTCTTTGCATCTACATTTTTTCAGTAAAGCTCTCTAATCACAATCAACATAAAGAAAGGTTACTACATTAGTTTTACAACTGGTTGAAAATATTTGAAAAGTAAGTTTATCAATATTATAATTTACCATATCAAATTTAGTTAAATACAAAATTTTCAAATTAATATGAAAGTCCATATATCATCAATTTCAACTTCACAGTACACTTAATTCAAAAGGGATAGAATATTATTCTTTATTTCTATATCATTTGCCTCATATTGGCTTCTCCAAATGATCATGTTTCATTACTCTTTAAATCATATTCCAAAGCGAAATCGGTAGTACAACCTTATGCATATCCTAATAATCCTTAGTGACTTCTAGAATTTTTTTACATGAAACTAAGAGTCCTGCACACTGTTGCCATAATTTTTTAACTTCATGAACCTATGAACTTAGAACTATATTTCAACAATAAATAGCTAAATAGTTTTGATCAATGCAAGTAGAATGTATACGTAGTGATGTTGTACTAACTTAAAATTATTTTGCATGGACGTTACTCTGAAGTTGTTTAGGATAATAAAAATATCGAGAGATTTGAAGTAGGTTATAATGTAACAATTATTCAAGTCATGTTCAAGTATTCAGCAAATCTTTTATGAACTATCTCCAACCCACCAGTTGAAAAAATTTTTAATTGCCATAAGAAGAAAAAAAATACAATCAGCAAATGCCATCAGTAAGTCATATAAATAGTTACCTCGAAAAGAATGTGATAGCAAGATGACATTGATCGCGTAACCATCATTATTGATATGCCTAGCATAAGTTTTTAGACGGACAATGAGAACAAGAAGAATTTAAAAAAAAGTAATAGAGTATTACAGATTCACCAAGATCCCAACAAGCAATTTGAATCGTCGGGTTTCTTGTGAAATTTTCAACTGACTATATATATATATATATATTTTTAAAAAATCCTATAACCAGAAACAACGAAACGAAAAGGAAAAGAAAAATTTTTAGTAGAAATTTGAATCTCTAGATTTTTTGTGAAGCTTTCAAGATGTACATCATTATTTTTTGAGTAAAGTGATATAATGATGAGCAACAAGAGAAAGTTAAATGTAATTGAGATTAAGCTAATTAATTTTACAAATAACTTGAAAGAATATGCATAAAAACGTTCATTAATATTCTAAATCAAAATATTAAATTTTATAAAAATTACAATTCTCAAATTAAAATTAACTTTCCAGACCTATGGACATACACCAATATTAAAATGATCAAAAGTGAAATAGTTTGACCGTTGCATGCAGAACATATATTCTATCATAATGTCCTAACTTTGGATTATTTGTTTAAACACTACTCTAAGGTTGTTTGGCATAATTAAAATATCAATGGAGATTTAAATCAAATCACAGCCTAACAATGATATTGTCCATGATTGATATAGCAAGCCTTTTAAACAAATTTTATTAAAATGAAATTTGTTATATAAGAGATCAATCAAAACTATCAGAGCATACAAAAATACAAATACTATAGTTGACCCTACAATTAATATATCCCACTTTTTATTGTCAATAAAATCTAAGGGTAGAAAAATTAGAAATAATAGTTGAAATATAGTCATATATAATGTCGAAAAAATAAATTCAATTATTGATCTCATGAAAAAGAGGCTCGGGATCAAATTCATAAGACTTGGGATCAAATTTTCTCAAAATTTCTTCAAATTCTTAGACATGATAGAGATCCAATAAGCGAAGAGGCAAAAAATAAAAAAATGTATACTGATTTCATTTTTTAGCATTTAAAGACATGTTCCAATAATCAACAAATCACTAATAGAACAATCTTTCAATTATCAAATAAAGAAAAGGAAATTCACTCAAAAAATACCAACTGCCAATTCATAGTAATATTTACCTAAAAAGGATGTGATAATAGGACGACATTGGTCGTGGAGGCACTATTACTGATATACTTATTCAACTTTTTTACGTAAACAATGGGGAAAAAAAGCTCTGAAAAATATAACAAATTGTGACATATTCGCTTATGTCCCAAAAAATAATTTGACTTTCTGAACCTTTTGTGAACCTTTCAGGCAGCACATGTGTATTTATTGAGTGAAGTGCTATAACATCAAGCAACAAGACAAACGTAAAGGTAATCGAGATTAAATTAATTAATTTTACAAATAAGTTGAAGGAATATGCATAAAAAATGTTCATTAATATATACTAATTCTGAATATCAAATTTTGTTAAAATTACTGTTGATCTTGATCCCTATCTTTTGATGTTTACAAAACAAATGGATGTTACTAATGTCTCTTAAAAGATCTATTCAGTTATGAAGCAAATTAGTTCCAAAGATCAAGTACAATTGAAAGATGACAAAGTATGCTGAAGCTGTCGGACGCTCAAGAAGTCAGGATCGGACGTCCGATAATCATTGCACAACTTCGGACGCATGCTTCGGACGTCCGATAGGGTCCTTCGAAATCGACGAAACTATCGGACGCTGAATATATCTCTACCGGACGTCCGATAGAAACAAGATAATTTCTCAAATCTGTTTGTTTGTTGTCGGACGCACAAAGAGCTTGCACCGGACGTCCGAAAGAATTGAAGAAAATCTCTGAAACTCACTGCCTGCTGTCGGACGCATAAAACAGGGCTATCGGACGTCCGACACTACCAACGGCTAGTTGACTGTTCAGCTACTTTCTATCCGTTGGAAGCATTAATGAGGCACTTTCTTGGTCCTATATAAATAGTGGTTGGTCAGACACTTCAAACAACTTTTGCACACTGAAGATACAAAAGATCTTGAGTGATTTTAGTGAGAAAATACTCATCAAAGAAGATTTGTAGTCTTAGTGGTGTGAGGTTCATTGTAAGCTTTTCATTTGTGAGTGAATCTTTCATGAGTGTAGCTCTGTGAGGGTTGTCCTGAGGGATAGTAAAACGTCCTGGCTTGACCGAGTGGTGTTCGGGGCAAGGAGGAGGTGAACCTTCCTTTGTACGCAAGAGTGATTGTAATTCATCAATTTGAAGAAGCTTATTTGAATTAATCTACAAGCTCAAGAGGAGCTGTGTAGTTAATTGGTTTGCAATTCTTTCCCTTTTATTTACTTATTGTTATATTGCGATCTTTTAATTGCTTATTGATTGGCTTATCCACAAATTGATATTAAAGTTCATATATTATCAATTTAAGCTCACAATACACTTATTCTAAAATGGTCAAAATGTGATTTTTTTTTATGTTCACATTAGTTGCCTCATATTATTTTCTCCAAATGATTATATTTGCATTACTATTTGGATTATATTTCATAGTGCATTTGATGTGTAGAATCTTCTGCATATCTTGATAATTCTCAGTACTTTCTAGCAGTTTCTACAACTATATTGTCTACACTAGATGTAACAAAATTTTTATGCCAACTTTATTAAGATAATTTATGTCATATAGGAGATGAACTAAAACAAGTAAAGCTTGCAAAATTACAAATACAACAGCTGCCCTATTGCTGGTATAACTAACTTCTCAATATTAGCTAAATCTAAGATTAGAAAATTTAGAGAAGGTAGTTGAAAAGCAACCATAAGCAATATTTGAAAAACGAATTCAAACACGGCCTTCAAGAAAATAGACTTGGTTTGTACGCAAATATTAACTCATAGGAATTTATGTTTAATTTTCTCAAATTTCTGCCAAATTTCTAAATACCGCTAAGACATAATGAACATAAAAGTCAAAAAATAAAAGAAGTATGCTGAGACTTTTTTAGCATTTAATACATATTCAAGTATTTAGTAAAACTTTGATAACTGTTGTACTATGTAAAATCGTACGCATATATTAATAATTCTCAGCAATTTCTAGAAATCTTTTATTTGAAACGAATAGCAGGAGTTTTCTCTCCCTCTTACTATAACTTTCTAACTTTCTAGACCTATAGACATAAAACAATATTTTAACGATCAAAAGTGAAACACTTTGACCATTGTAAGAAGAACATATATTCTATCACGATGTCTTAACTTTGGATTATCTTGTTTAAACACCACTCTTAAATTATTCGGTATAATTAAAATATCAAGGGAGATTTAAAACAAATTACAACTTAACAATGATATTATCCATGATAGGTATAGCAAGTCTTTTAAACAAATTTCATTAAAATAAATTTTGTTATATAGGTGATCAGCTAAAACTTGCAGAGCATGCAAAAAAGCAAATACTGAAGTTGGCCCCACTGCTAATATATCCCATTTTTTACTAACAATTAAATCTAGGGTTAGAAAAACTAGAAATAGTAGCTGAAAAATAGTTATATACAATGTTAAAAAAATTCAATTATTGATCTCGTAAAAAAGAGGTTTGGTTAGTACCAAACCAATAATTTGTAAGAATGGAGACCAAATTTGACATAACAAAGATCCGATAAATGAAGAGGCAACAAATAAATGATGTATACTGATTTCATATTTTAGCATTTAGCATTTGAAGGCATGTTCCATGTTCCAATAATCAACAAATCATTAACAGAACAATGTTCTTATTATGAATGAAAAAATGGTAATCCAATCAACAAATACCAACAAACAATTCATTGTAATTTTTACTAAAAAGTAATGTGATAATAATACGACATTGGTCGTGGAGGCATTATTACTGTTATAGTTAGTTGAAATTTTTATATGAACTATAAGAAAAAGAAAATTTCTCAAAAAATATAACAAGTTATGATATATTTCCTAACGTCCCAAAAAATAATTTGAACTCTAGACTATTTGTGAATCTTTCAAACCACAGATATGTATTTTTTAAATGAAGTGCTATAACCTCAAACAACAAGAGAAAATTAAAGGTAATTGAGATTAAACTAATTAATTTTACACATAAATTTGAAGGAATATGCATAAACATGTTCATTAATATTTGAATTCTGAAAATCAAATTTTGTTAAAATTACAATATGCGATCCTATTTGCATTACTGTTTGGATCATATTTCATAGCAAAATCGATTTGTATAATCTTGTGCATATCGTGATAATTCTATCATGATGTCCTAACTTTGAATTATCTTGTTTAAACCAAATTCTAAAATTTTTTGGTATAATTAAAATATCAATGGAGATTTGAAACAAATCACAAGCTATCGCAGGAGTTTTTACTCCCCCTCATTATAAATTTTTAGCTTTCTAGACCTATAGACATAAAACAATATTTTAGCAATCAAAAGTGAAGCAGTTTGATGATTGCAAGCACAACACATATTCTATTATGAAGTCCTAATTTTGAATTATCTTGTTTAAACACCACTCTAAATTAGTTTGGTATAATTAAATTATCAAGGGAGATTTAGAGCAAATCACAACTTAACAATGATATTATCCATGATGGATATAGTAAGCCTTTCAAACAAACATCATTGAAATAAATTTTGTTATATAAGTAATCTGTTAAAACTAACAGAGCATGCAAAAACACAGATACTGTAGTTGGTCCAACAGCTAATTTATGCCACTTTTTATTGTCAATTAATCTAAGGCTAAATAAACTAGAAATAGTAGTTTTTTTTTGAATTTTTTTGTATTTTTTGTATGGGGAATAACTTGAAGTCCATTTATAAAAGCACATTAAATGATGTTACTACAAAATAGTTACTACAAAATCAATAAAAAATGTTACTACAAAAGTTTCTAAACACTCGTCATCCTCCTTTTCAGTTGCTAAGGACCCAACAAGTCAAGTTCATCTCTAAGGCACAAATAATCAGTAGGAGGGGTTGCGCGAAACACGACATGGGACACCGCATCAATGTCGTCTTCTAACACTTCCAATGTTGCGAGTCGTTCAGGAATTGCAGTCAAACCATGTTTTGCAAACCCCATTCCAATTCGACGTCCTTCAACTCTTAACTCTAAAACTTGAAGTTGCTCAATGTTAATAGCAATCACAGACACAACCTGTTCAGCTTTTACTACATAATCAGTAGTAGTTGAAAAACAGTCATATACTTTGTTAAAAAAAGTTCAATTATTGATGTCATGAAAATGAGGTTAGGTTTGTACCAAACCAATAATTCATAAGAATTGGGATCAAATTTTCTCTAAGTTCTTTAACATGATAAAGATCCAATAAACGAAGAGGCAAAAAATAAAAAATTTATGTTGATTTCATTTTTTAGTATTTGAAGACACGTTCCAATAATGAACAAATCATTAACAGAATAATCTTCCAATTATTAAATGAAGAAAAAGAAATCCAATCAACAAATGCTAACTAGCAATTCATAGTAATATTTATCTAAAAAAGAATATGATAATAAGATGACATTGGTCGTGGAGGCACTATTACTTATATGCTTTGCCGAAATTTTTACATAAACTGTGAGAAAAAGAAATGTTCTCAACAAATATAAAAAATTGTGACATATTCACTAATGTCCCAAGAAATATTTTGAATTTCTAGACATTTTGTGAGCCTTTCAGGCTGCACATGCATATTTTTTTGAGTGAACTACTATAATCTCGAGCAACAAAAGAGAGTTAAAGGTAATTGAGATTAAACTAATTAATTTTATAAACAAGTTGAAGGAATATGCATAAAAAAAGGTTCATTAATATTCTAATTCTGAATATCATATTTTGTTTATAATCCACAAATTGATATTAAAGTTCATATATTATCAATTTCAACCTCACAATACACTTAGTCTAAAATGGATAGAACATGATATCCCTATGAACTTTATCAAAATAGAACATGATTTTTATATGTTCGCATCAATCGCCTCATATTGCTTTTTCCAAGTGATTCTATTTGAATTACCATCTGGATCAGATTTCACAGCGAAATCAATGTGTATAATCTTGTACATATCTCAATAGTTCTCAACAGTTTCACAACTTAATAATGATATTGTCTATGCTGGATTCAACAACTTTTTTGAAACCAACTTTATTGAGATGATTTATGTTATATAAAAGATGAGTTAAAACAAGTAGAGCATGCAAGCAGAATATATATTCTGTCAGGTTATCCTAAGTTTGGATTATTTTGTTTAAACTTCACTCTAAAGTTGTTTTGGGTAGTTAAAATATCAAGAGAGATTTAAAATAAATCACAACCTAACAATGATATTGTCCATGATGGATATAACAAGCCTTTTAAACAAATTTCAGTAAAATGAATTTTGTTTTATAATTGATCAACTAAAACTAGCAGAGCATGCAAAAATATAAATACTGTATTTGGTCCCACAACTAATATATCTACACCGATGGAATGAGAGGTTTCTCAAAATTAGTTAAATCTAGTACTAGAGAATTTAGAGATGGTAGTTGAAAGACAACTATACGCAAATTTTAAAAAATGAATTTAAACACAGGCTCTATGAAAGAGAGTCTTGTTTTGTATTCAAATGTTAACTCATGGGATTTGGATTAAATTTTCTCAAAGGTTCTGTTAAATTTCCAAACACCGCTAAATCATAATAAATATAAGAGTAAAAAAATATAAAAGAAGTATGTCGATTTTTTTTTTGCATTTTAAAACAATTTATATTGATAGTTATGACAACAGAGAATATGATAACAATATGATATTGATCGGTCACGCATCATTACTGATGCATTTAACATAAATTTTTATGATGATCATGAAAAAAAGAAATGTTTTAAAAAACATAACAGATCTCTACAAATTTGTAAAAATTTCAATAAGCAATTTAAATCTTTGGATTTATTGTGAAATTTTTAGTCTTTGCATCTACATTTTTTCAGTAAAGCTCTCTAATCACAATCAACATAAAGAAAGGTTACTACATTAGTTTTACAACTGGTTGAAAATATTTGAAAAGTAAGTTTATCAATATTATAATTTACCATATCAAATTTAGTTAAATACAAAATTTTCAAATTAATATGAAAGTCCATATATCATCAATTTCAACTTCACAGTACACTTAATTCAAAAGGGATAGAATATTATTCTTTATTTCTATATCATTTGCCTCATATTGGCTTCTCCAAATGATCATGTTTCATTACTCTTTAAATCATATTCCAAAGCGAAATCGGTAGTACAACCTTATGCATATCCTAATAATCCTTAGTGACTTCTAGAATTCTTTTACATGAAACTAAGAGTCCTGCACACTGTTGCCATAATTTTTTAACTTCATGAACCTTTTTTTTTTTTTTTTTTTTTTTTTTTTAAACTCCGATTTTATTAGAATCAAGAAAATCAAAATATACAGGCTTCAGTGAGAAATAGCTCGAGTACGAATCGCAGGAATCTGCGACCTATCTAAACCTAAGGCCCCCCTTGCCACCCTTGGCAACTCAGACTGTGTCGTATACAAAATAATACCCTCAGAATGTGCCCCAACCTTGGCTAAGGCATCCGCCACTTGATTCATTTCCCGATAACAATGCCCCACCGTCCACTCCAACCCTTGGACAGCCCGTAACGATTCCAGATCCGACCGAACTGACCACGGACACCTGAATTGTCTTACCAGGAGGTTGACTAACACAAGAGAATCCACCTCCACCCGAATCCGCGAGAAACCCCGAAGACGGCATTGTTGCACCCCAAACACCAAAGCCTTTATCTCCGCTTGCAGACATGTAAGTTCCCCAAACGGAACAGAAAAGCCAAACAACAAAGCACCAGACGAGTCCCTAAGCACACCACCCCCGCCACTAACGCCCGGGTTGCCAAGCGAGCACCCATCCGCATTTAACTTGAAGGCTCCCTGGACTGGAAATTCCCAACAAACCACTCTATGGGAATACCGAGGCCTCCACCCAGAGAAGATGGAGAGGACCGTCGACCAGGAGCCAACCCCAAAAAACTCACCTGCAAACTTCTTGGAAAATAGCCCTACGACATCTGCCAAGATACGGTCACAAATGGTCTGTCGACGCAGGAGCTGCCCTTCAAAATTTGCAAGATTCCGTGCCAACCAAATATGCCAACAAATAATGCAAGGCAAAACCGAATGTAATGATTCCAGACGAGAGTGCCGAACCGGTTGGCACCACCAAGCCGCCAAACGCGACCGCACCCCCATACCTCTATAACTCACTCCAGCGCTATTCCCAAAAAAGGTCCACAGAAAAAGAGCTAACTCACCTTCCGCAAAGACATGATCCAACGACTCAGATTGCGAGGCCAAGCAGCAAAAACACTTGGAAGGGCCATAGACTTGCAACCTTCCTAGGGACGATGCCAACGGTAAACGATCCCGCAGCAATCTTACCATGAAGAATGATATCTTGATTGGAATTACAGGGTGCCAAACCCTATCAAACATGAAAGATGAGGGGGTCTGACTACCAAGCAGCACGTATGTGGAAGCAATGGAGAAATCTCCTGACTCTGTCAAGGCCCACACCGCACGATCATCCGCGGATCCCACTGGGGCAACTTTAGTAATTATCTCTGATACTATGTCATCAGGAACCCAAAGCCGTAGCAACTGTTGATTCCACCTTCCATTCAATACGAAATCCCTAACTAAGTGATCAGAAACATTTTGTAACCGTTGACACAGAGGACCAGAACCCATCCAATTGTCGAACCAGAAATTACACTGTCCCGACAGCATCTCCCACCAAAGATTTTGCTCCGCCACCTCACGAATCTGAAGCAAACGCCTCCACATATATGAACTGCCCTGACCCGCCGCTACCATGCACGGATGACTCTGCCGACAATACTTGGCTCTCATAAATGTCGCCCATAAACACTCTCCCGTACGGAAACGCCACCACAATTTGAATGAGAATGCTGTATGAACATCCAGAAGCGATCGAACACCAACCCCGCCCTGTGACGGGTCGGCACACAGGTCTGCCCACTTAATCCAATGATGTCGGAGGCCACCTTCCCGCTCCCCCCAGAGAAAATTTGCCATAGCCCGTTCAACTAAAGCTAGAACTCCCTTTGGAGGGCATGAGGCTGCCAATAAATGAGTTGGGATTGCTGAAAGCACGTGTTTGATGAGTACAATCCGACCCCCATTGGATAGAAATCTGGACCGCCATGAAGAAACTTTAGAAATAACTGACTGTACCAGCTCCATGAAGTATAGACACTTCCGGCGCCCCACAAAAAGCGGACACCCCAAGTAACGCACGGGAAACGACTTCAGACCAAATCCAGTTACCCGTCGAATCCTTGCCACACACTGACTAGGCAGTTTAGCATGCACCATGAACCCACTCTTTTGAACATTAATCTCCTGCCCCGAAACTGCTTCATATTTTCCAATAATCTGCATAACACATCTCAGCGAAGCGGATGAAGCACCTGAAAAAACCAGGACGTCATCTGCATAACTGAGATGCGTGATCATAGGACAGCCCCGCGGAACTGAAAAGCACTTGAACTCCCGATGCTCCACTAACTGGTTCAAAGAGCGGGACAGCACCTCAGCGCCAATAATAAACAAACCTGGGGATAACGGTCCCCTTGACGAAGCCCTCGCGTAGACTTAAAGAAACCCACACTGGCCCCGTTGATTAGGACCGAAAACCAAACATTCGAGACCAATCTCCAAATCCTATCAATCCATTGCTCCCTAAAACCAAATCTCCTCAAAACCATTGTCAAAAAAAACCAGGAAACACGGTCATAAGCCTTTGACATATCTAATTTCAGAGCTACATCGGCATTTCTGGAGGTCCTCCCTATATTAGAGAGCAACTCTTGAGCCAGCAAGAAATTATCCGATATAAGCCGCCCCCGAACAAAACCACTCTGCTGTGGGGAAATAATCCTTGGAAGGATTCGGGCCAAGCGATCCGCCAAAATTCGCGAAATCAACTTGTTAACAAAGTTACACAAGCTAATCGGGCGAAACTGAGAAAAATCCTGTGGGTGCCCAACCTTAGGAATGAGTGCAATGGAGGTCGCTGTAATAGCCCGAGGCAACTCCGCCCCACAGAAAAAACTACACACTGCGCTAACAACATCCGCACCGACAACTGACCAAGCAACCGTAAAGAACTTACCCGTATATCCATCCGGTCCCGGTGCACTCTCCCCATCCATCGCAAAAACCGCATTTCGAATCTCCACCGCAGAGGGAAACTGCTCCAACAAATCATTCTCCTCATCAGTCAAAATTGTTGGGATATGCTGAAGCAACTCAGAAGAAGATGCTGGACGCTGATCCGTAAACAACCCCTCGAAATACCGTATCGCCTCTGCTCCAATCCCATCATCCGACTCCACCCACTCCCCTTGCCCATTTCTAATCCTGTGAATGATCGAACGTACCCTTCTATTTTTGACGACAGAATGAAAGAACCTTGTATTTCGATCGCCCTCCTGAAGCCACCTAACCCGAGCCTTCTGCTTCCAAAACAACTCCTCCACTCTCAAGGCCGCTCGCAACTGGCCTTTGGCAAGATGTAAATGCACCCTAGCAGCATCTGAATCATCGCTTTCTACACGGACCTCTGCCAACCGCACCTCCTCTTCCTTTTGCCTAACTGTCTGAAAAATATCCCCAAAAACCCTCCTACTCCAATCCCGTATAGTACCCCTCAACCGCTTTAATTTGCAACAGAGAACTTGCAAAGGGGGTCCAACGCACGGTTGCTCCCAAGAATCCTGAACCATAGGCAAGAAGTCCTCGTGCCTCGTCCAGACATTAAGGAACCTGAACGACCTCGGCTTAGTATCCAATCTGGTTGACACTGAAAGAAGGAGCGGAGCATGGTCTGATGACTCCCGGGCTAGGTGCGACACCGCCAATGACATCCCAGTGTCAGAATAACCTTCATTCACCAAAACCCGATCCAATCTTTTCCAGATTCTTGCCCTGCCATGTCTATTGTTACACCAGGTAAACTGAGCCCCAGAAAAACCGGCATCCATGAGATTAGCCTCATTAATAAACTGTCTAAACTCCATAGCTTCACCAGGAGTAAAAGCCCGACCCCCTTTCTTCTCCCCAGCATCTAAAATTACATTGAAATCCCCACCCACAAGCCATGCAGCGGAACCCGGGTTATCCCGCATTAAACCCTCCCATAGCTCACACCTCTCCACAGGTGTACATCGCGCATGCACAAAGGAGACAACAAGGTGGGAGCCCGGCACATGATCGTGAGAAAATCGCACTGACACATGCTGGGGGCTCTCTCCAACCACCAAGCCAGAAAAAGGCTCTTGGAAGAAAACCCAGATTGAACCCACCACATTATGCACCACTCCATGAAAACCTAATTTGTGTCTATACTGTTCAACTTTATCAACCTCCAACCAAGGTTCACAAAAAGCCAAAAATTGGAGATTGTTCATTCGAATCAATTTTTTAATCCTTCTCAATTTCGGAGCTTTAGAAATGCCCCGAACATTCCAAAATATACCTTTAATCATTGGACAAAGTAGGAAGGGAATTCTGCGAATTTATCAATTTAGAACGTAATTGCCTGTCAGAGGGAAAATGTGCACGATTACCTTTTTGTTTGTTCCTCAAAGCCGCCACCGAATTGTCAATAACTCCAGCTGTTGACACTATGGTTGCATCCTGGATTCGCACCAGCTCCATAGAAAATCGTGGGGATAAGGAGCCCACTGAAAGGGCCTCCTCGTCACTGCTGGACATCACCGTCTGATCTCCCACAAGGGCAACAGATCGCGCCTCAACATCATCTGGTTTGCTCCCCTCCACACCATCCCCTCGCACCTCAGCAGCATGCGGGAGGATAATCTCCAAACTACCACCCAGTTCTACATCACCCTGCTGCTCCTGCTGCATCCCCACGTCCTGCACTCCTCCACAACCGACATCTTGATGCGCATCATCCACAACTGTGGGCGCCTGCCCCATATCCTGCTCCATCCCCTCATCCTCCAAAACCTTCACAGGGTCAGAAGTAGTATCAACCTCCACTTCGACCTCCCCAATCTGCTGCCCAGCCGCTGCTTCCACCGGCACCTCCAATACCGCTCCCTGGAGCAGCAGCTGCTTCTGGACTGGAGCAGACAGCCCAGCTACCTCTTCCCCAACACTACCTGACGACGCTGCAGGTATACCAGGCTCACCCTGCTTAGCTTTACCCTTATCCAAACTCGTGACAGGCGCAGAAACCTCTTGAAGTTTCAAGGAAGCCCGCCCCACCTTCACAGGCCGCAGGGAAGGATCCCTCCGAAAACAACTGTCCTGCTGATGACCGAACTTGGAATAGAAAGAGCAGTAAGGAGGAATGTTTTCAAAGTCCACGGGCTGCCAAAATCCATATTCCTCATCTCCTATCCAAACGCGTTTAGCAAGAGGCAAAGAGATATCTACCTCTACCAACACTCGCGCTGCAGAGGGCCGACGAAGATCACCGGTTGCCGCATCCAACTTGAGGGGGTGCCCCAACGTAGAGGCTAACTGCATCAACTGATTCCTTTGGAAAAAGGGAATAGGCAGACCTGGGAAACTTACCCAAACTGGAGCAATTGAAAGCTCTTGGCCAGACCTGAAGTCGATGCTCCACTTCGAAATCGACATTGGTGACTTACCTATGAACCAGACCCTGCGAGCAAACAAGCGAGTATAATCATCGTCCACCACTGGTCTAATCAGAACGTGCTTCTCGTCCAGGAGGCCCACTGAGCAATGTCCTTTGAGCCCCAGCGTCACAAAGAATTTTCGTATGGCCTCCATGGAGGGCCTGCCCGCACTGAATCTCCCTACCAGAGCCTGGTGGAAGGGAGCAGCCAAACTCTCAATCTCCTGGCGAGAGATACGAAGAGAAGGCTCACCTCTGAATGTTGAGACAACACCCAGCGTTACCCCAATCACATCATTGGAACGGCCAACTACTGCCGCAAACGAAGGGGCCACAATCTGGCCGCCACGCTCCGGCGGCTTCGCCGCCGCAGCCGTCATCTGGATCAAAACAAAACCTAGCCGCAAGGGTTTCCTAGTATGTCGGAGAAAAACCTAGAGGCTAACAACACCCCAATGTCTAATTGCTCAATTGCTTGAACCTACAGCCTATGTTCCTTCAAAAATATAATCATAAAATATCAAAAGTTAAAATCTCTCATGAACCTATAAACTTAGAACTATATTTCAACAATAAATAGCTAAATAGTTTTGATCAATGCAAGTAGAATGTATACGTAGTGATGTTGTACTAACTTAAAATTATTTTGCATGGACGTTACTCTGAAGTTGTTTAGGATAATAAAAATATCGAGAGATTTGAAGTAGGTTATAATGTAACAATTATTCAAGTCATGTTCAAGTATTCAGCAAATCTTTTATGAACTATCTCCAACCCACCAGTTGAAAAAATTTTTAATTGCCATAAGAAGAAAAAAAATACAATCAGCAAATGCCATCAGTAAGTCATATAAATAGTTACCTCGAAAAGAATGTGATAGCAAGATGACATTGATCGCGTAACCATCATTATTGATATGCCTAGCATAAGTTTTTAGACGGACAATGAGAACAAGAAGAATTTAAAAAAAAGTAATAGAGTATTACAGATTCACCAAGATCCCAACAAGCAATTTGAATCGTCGGGTTTCTTGTGAAATTTTCAACTGACTATATATATATATATATATTTTTAAAAAATCCTATAACCAGAAACAACGAAACGAAAAGGAAAAGAAAAATTTTTAGTAGAAATTTGAATCTCTAGATTTTTTGTGAAGCTTTCAAGATGTACATCATTATTTTTTGAGTAAAGTGATATAATGATGAGCAACAAGAGAAAGTTAAATGTAATTGAGATTAAGCTAATTAATTTTACAAATAACTTGAAAGAATATGCATAAAAACGTTCATTAATATTCTAAATCAAAATATTAAATTTTATAAAAATTACAATTCTCAAATTAAAATTAACTTTCCAGACCTATGGACATACACCAATATTAAAATGATCAAAAGTGAAATAGTTTGACCGTTGCATGCAGAACATATATTCTATCATAATGTCCTAACTTTGGATTATTTGTTTAAACACTACTCTAAGGTTGTTTGGCATAATTAAAATATCAATGGAGATTTAAATCAAATCACAGCCTAACAATGATATTGTCCATGATTGATATAGCAAGCCTTTTAAACAAATTTTATTAAAATGAAATTTGTTATATAAGAGATCAATCAAAACTATCAGAGCATACAAAAATACAAATACTATAGTTGACCTTACAATTAATATATCCCACTTTTTATTGTCAATAAAATCTAAGGGTAGAAAAATTAGAAATAATAGTTGAAATATAGTCATATATAATGTCGAAAAAATAAATTCAATTATTGATCTCATGAAAAAGAGGCTCGGGATCAAATTCATAAGACTTGGGATCAAATTTTCTCAAAATTTCTTCAAATTCTTAGACATGATAGAGATCCAATAAGCGAAGAGGCAAAAAATAAAAAAATGTATACTGATTTCATTTTTTAGCATTTAAAGACATGTTCCAATAATCAACAAATCACTAATAGAACAATCTTTCAATTATCAAATAAAGAAAAGGAAATTCACTCAAAAAATACCAACTGCCAATTCGTAGTAATATTTACCTAAAAAGGATGTGATAATAGGACGACATTGGTCGTGGAGGCACTATTACTGATATACTTATTCAACTTTTTTACGTAAACAATGGGGAAAAAAAAGCTCTGAAAAAATATAACAAATTGTGACATATTCGCTTATGTCCCAAAAAATAATTTGACTTTCTGAACCTTTTGTGAACCTTTCAGGCAGCACATGTGTATTTATTGAGTGAAGTGCTATAACATCAAGCAACAAGACAAACGTAAAGGTAATTGAGATTAAATTAATTAATTTTACAAATAAGTTGAAGGAATATGCATAAAAAATGTTCATTAATATATACTAATTCTGAATATCAAATTTTGTTAAAATTACTGTTGATCTTGATCCCTATCTTTTGATGTTTACAAAACAAATGGATGTTACTAATGTCTCTTAAAAGATCTATTCAGTTATGAAGCAAATTAGTTCCAAAGATCAAGTACAATTGAAAGATGACAAAGTATGCTGAAGCTGTCGGACGCTCAAGAAGTCAGGATCGGACGTCCGATAATCATTGCACAACTTCGGACGCATGCTTCGGACGTCCGATAGGGTCCTTCGAAATCGACGAAACTATCGGACGCTGAATATGTCTCTACCGGACGTCCGATAGAAACAAGATAATTTCTCAAATCTGTTTGTTTGCTGTCGGACGCACAAAGAGCTTGCACCGGACGTCCGAAAGAATTGAAAAAAATCTCTGAAACTCACTGCCTGCTGTCGGACGCATAAAACAGGGCTATCGGACGTCCGACACTACCAACGGCTAGTTGACTGTTCAGCTACTTTCTATCCGTTGGAAGCATTAATGAGGCACATTCTTGGTCCTATATAAATAGTGGTTGGTCAGACACTTCAAACAACTTTTGCACACTGAAGATACAAAAGATCTAGAGTGATTTTAGTGAGAAAATACTCATCAAAGAAGATTTGTAGTCTTAGTGGTGTGAGGTTCATTGTAAGCTTTTCATTTGTGAGTGAATCTTTCATGAGTGTAGCTCTGTGAGGGTTGTCCTGAGGGATAGTAAAACGTCCTGGCTTGACCGAGTGGTGTTCGGGGCAAGGAGGAGGTGAACCTTCCTTTGTACGCAAGAGTGATTGTAATTCATCAATTTGAAGAAGCTTATTTGAATTAATCTACAAGCTCAAGAGGAGCTGTGTAGTTAATTGGTTTGCAATTCTTTCCCTTTTATTTACTTATTGTTATATTGCGATCTTTTAATTGCTTATTGATTGGCTTATCCACAAATTGATATTAAAGTTCATATATTATCAATTTAAGCTCACAATACACTTATTCTAAAATGGTCAAAATGTGATTTTTTTTTATGTTCACATTAGTTGCCTCATATTATTTTCTCCAAATGATTATATTTGCATTACTATTTGGATTATATTTCATAGTGCATTTGATGTGTAGAATCTTCTGCATATCTTGATAATTCTCAGTACTTTCTAGCAGTTTCTACAACTATATTGTCTACACTAGATGTAACAAAATTTTTATGCCAACTTTATTAAGATAATTTATGTCATATAGGAGATGAACTAAAACAAGTAAAGCTTGCAAAATTACAAATACAACAGCTGCCCTATTGCTGGTATAACTAACTTCTCAATATTAGCTAAATCTAAGATTAGAAAATTTAGAGAATGTAGTTGAAAAGCAACCATAAGCAATATTTGAAAAACGAATTCAAACACGGCCTTCAAGAAAATAGACTTGGTTTGTACGCAAATATTAACTCATAGGAATTTATGTTTAATTTTCTCAAATTTCTGCCAAATTTCTAAATACCGCTAAGACATAATGAACATAAAAGTCAAAAAATAAAAGAAGTATGCTGAGACTTTTTTAGCATTTAATACATATTCAAGTATTTAGTAAAACTTTGATAACTGTTGTACTATGTAAAATCGTACGCATATATTAATAATTCTCAGCAATTTCTAGAAATCTTTTATTTGAAACGAATAGCAGGAGTTTTCTCTCCCTCTTACTATAACTTTCTAACTTTCTAGACCTATAGACATAAAACAATATTTTAACGATCAAAAGTGAAACACTTTGACCATTGTAAGAAGAACATATATTCTATCACGATGTCTTAACTTTGGATTATCTTGTTTAAACACCACTCTTAAATTATTCGGTATAATTAAAATATCAAGGGAGATTTAAAACAAATTACAACTTAACAATGATATTATCCATGATAGGTATAGCAAGTCTTTTAAACAAATTTCATTAAAATAAATTTTGTTATATAGGTGATCAGCTAAAACTTGCAGAGCATGCAAAAAGCAAATACTGAAGTTGGCCCCACTGCTAATATATCCCATTTTTTACTAACAATTAAATCTAGGGTTAGAAAAACTAGAAATAGTAGCTGAAAAATAGTTATATACAATGTTAAAAAAATTCAATTATTGATCTCGTAAAAAAGAGGTTTGGTTAGTACCAAACCAATAATTTGTAAGAATGGAGATCAAATTTGACATAACAAAGATCCGATAAATGAAGAGGCAACAAATAAATGATGTATACTGATTTCATATTTTAGCATTTAGCATTTGAAGGCATGTTCCATGTTCCAATAATCAACAAATCATTAACAGAACAATGTTCTTATTATGAATGAAAAAATGGTAATCCAATCAACAAATACCAACAAACAATTCATTGTAATTTTTACTAAAAAGTAATGTGATAATAATACGACATTGGTCGTGGAGGCATTATTACTGTTATAGTTAGTTGAAATTTTTATATGAACTATAAGAAAAAGAAAATTTCTCAAAAAATATAACAAGTTATGATATATTTCCTAACGTCCCAAAAAATAATTTGAACTCTAGACTATTTGTGAATCTTTCAAACTACAGATATGTATTTTTTAAATGAAGTGCTATAACCTCAAACAACAAGAGAAAATTAAAGGTAATTGAGATTAAACTAATTAATTTTACACATAAATTTGAAGGAATATGCATAAACATGTTCATTAATATTTGAATTCTGAAAATCAAATTTTGTTAAAATTACAATATGCGATCCTATTTGCATTACTGTTTGGATCATATTTCATAGCAAAATCGATTTGTATAATCTTGTGCATATCGTGATAATTCTATCATGATGTCCTAACTTTGAATTATCTTGTTTAAACCAAATTCTAAATTTTTTTGGTATAATTAAAATATCAATGGAGATTTGAAACAAATCACAAGCTATCGCAGGAGTTTTTACTCCCCCTCATTATAAATTTTTAGCTTTCTAGACCTATAGACATAAAACAATATTTTAGCAATCAAAAGTGAAGCAGTTTGATGATTGCAAGCACAACACATATTCTATTATGAAGTCCTAATTTTGAATTATCTTGTTTAAACACCACTCTAAATTAGTTTGGTATAATTAAATTATCAAGGGAGATTTAGAGCAAATCACAACTTAACAATGATATTATCCATGATGGATATAGTAAGCCTTTCAAACAAACATCATTGAAATAAATTTTGTTATATAAGTAATCTGTTAAAACTAACAGAGCATGCAAAAACACAGATACTGTAGTTGGTCCAACAGCTAATTTATGCCACTTTTTATTGTCAATTAATCTAAGGCTAAATAAACTAGAAATAGTAGTTTTTTTTTGAATTTTTTTGTATTTTTTGTATGGGGAATAACTTGAAGTCCATTTATAAAAGCACATTAAATGATGTTATTACAAAATAGTTACTACAAAATCAATAAAAAATGTTACTACAAAAGTTTCTAAACACTCGTCATCCTCCTTTTCAGTTGCTAAGGACCCAACAAGTCAAGTTCATCTCTAAGGCGCAAATAATCAGTAGGAGGGGTTGCGCGAAACACGACACGGGACACCGCATCAATGTCGTCTTCTAACACTTCCAATGTTGCGAGTCGTTCAGGAATTGCAGTCAAACCATGTTTTGCAAACCCCATTCCAATTCGACGTCCTTCAACTCTTAACTCTAAAACTTGAAGTTGCTCAATGTTAATAGCAATCACAGACACAACCTGTTCAGCTTTTACTACATAATCAGTAGTAGTTGAAAAACAGTCATATACTTTGTTAAAAAAAGTTCAATTATTGATGTCATGAAAATGAGGTTAGGTTTGTACCAAACCAATAATTCATAAGAATTGGGATCAAATTTTCTCTAAGTTCTTTAACATGATAAAGATCCAATAAACGAAGAGGCAAAAAATAAAAAATTTATGTTGATTTCATTTTTTAGTATTTGAAGACACGTTCCAATAATGAACAAATCATTAACAGAATAATCTTCCAATTATTAAATGAAGAAAAAGAAATCCAATCAACAAATGCTAACTAGCAATTCATAGTAATATTTATCTAAAAAAGAATATGATAATAAGATGACATTGGTCGTGGAGGCACTATTACTTATATGCTTTGCCGAAATTTTTACATAAACTGTGAGAAAAAGAAATGTTCTCAACAAATATAAAAAATTGTGACATATTCACTAATGTCCCAAGAAATATTTTGAATTTCTAGACATTTTGTGAGCCTTTCAGGCTGCACATGCATATTTTTTTGAGTGAACTACTATAATCTCGAGCAACAAAAGAGAGTTAAAGGTAATTGAGATTAAACTAATTAATTTTATAAACAAGTTGAAGGAATATGCATAAAAAAAGGTTCATTAATATTCTAATTCTGAATATCATATTTTGTTTATAATCCACAAATTGATATTAAAGTTCATATATTATCAATTTCAACCTCACAATACACTTAGTCTAAAATGGATAGAACATGATATCCCTATGAACTTTATCAAAATAGAACATGATTTTTATATGTTCGCATCAATCGCCTCATATTGCTTTTTCCAAGTGATTCTATTTGAATTACCATCTGGATCAGATTTCACAGCGAAATCAATGTGTATAATCTTGTACATATTTCAATAGTTCTCAACAATTTCACAACTTAATAATGATATTGTCTATGCTGGATTCAACAACTTTTTTGAAACCAACTTTATTGAGATGATTTATGTTATATAAAAGATGAGTTAAAACAAGTAGAGCATGCAAGCAGAATATATATTCTGTCAGGTTATCCTAAGTTTGGATTATTTTGTTTAAACTTCACTCTAAAGTTGTTTTGGGTAGTTAAAATATCAAGAGAGATTTAAAATAAATCACAACCTAACAATGATATTGTCCATGATGGATATAACAAGCCTTTTAAACAAATTTCAGTAAAATGAATTTTGTTTTATAATTGATCAACTAAAACTAGCAGAGCATGCAAAAATATAAATACTGTATTTGGTCCCACAACTAATATATCTACACCGATGGAATGAGAGGTTTCTCAAAATTAGTTAAATCTAGTACTAGAGAATTTAGAGATGGTAGTTGAAAGACAACTATACGCAAATTTTAAAAAATGAATTTAAACACAGGCTCTATGAAAGAGAGTCTTGTTTTGTATTTAAATGTTAACTCATGGGATTTGGATTAAATTTTCTCAAAGGTTCTGTTAAATTTCCAAACACCGCTAAATCATAATAAATATAAGAGTAAAAAAATATAAAAGAAGTATGTCGATTTTTTTTTTGCATTTTAAAACAATTTATATTGATAGTTATGACAACAGAGAATATGATAACAATATGATATTGATCGGTCACGCATCATTACTGATGCATTTAACATAAATTTTTATGATGATCATGAAAAAAAGAAATGTTTTAAAAAACATAACAGATCTCTACAAATTTGTAAAAATTTCAATAAGCAATTTAAATCTTTGGATTTATTGTGAAATTTTTAGTCTTTGCATCTACATTTTTTCAGTAAAGCTCTCTAATCACAAGCAACATAAAGAAAGGTTACTACATTAGTTTTACAACTGGTTGAAAATATTTGAAAAGTAAGTTTATCAATATTATAATTTACCATATCAAATTTAGTTAAATACAAAATTTTCAAATTAATATGAAAGTCCATATATCATCAATTTCAACTTCACAGTACACTTAATTCAAAAGGGATAGAATATTATTCTTTATTTCTATATCATTTGCCTCATATTGGCTTCTCCAAATGATCATGTTTCATTACTCTTTAAATCATATTCCAAAGCGAAATCGGTAGTACAACCTTATGCATATCCTAATAATCCTTAGTGACTTCTAGAATTTTTTTACATGAAACTAAGAGTCCTGCACACTGTTGCCATAATTTTTTAACTTCATGAACCTATGAACTTAGAACTATATTTCAACAATAAATAGCTAAATAGTTTTGATCAATGCAAGTAGAATGTATACGTAGTGATGTTGTACTAACTTAAAATTATTTTGCATGGACGTTACTCTGAAGTTGTTTAGGATAATAAAAATATCGAGAGATTTGAAGTAGGTTATAATGTAACAATTATTCAAGTCATGTTCAAGTATTCAGCAAATCTTTTATGAACTATCTCCAACCCACCAGTTGAAAAAATTTTTAATTGCCATAAGAAGAAAAAAAATACAATCAGCAAATGCCATCAGTAAGTCATATAAATAGTTACCTCGAAAAGAATGTGATAGCAAGATGACATTGATCGCGTAACCATCATTATTGATATGCCTAGCATAAGTTTTTAGACGGACAATGAGAACAAGAAGAATTTAAAAAAAAGTAATAGAGTATTACAGATTCACCAAGATCCCAACAAGCAATTTGAATCGTCGGGTTTCTTGTGAAATTTTCAACTGACTATATATATATATATATATTTTTAAAAAATCCTATAACCAGAAACAACGAAACGAAAAGGAAAAGAAAAATTTTTAGTAGAAATTTGAATCTCTAGATTTTTTGTGAAGCTTTCAAGATGTACATCATTATTTTTTGAGTAAAGTGATATAATGATGAGCAACAAGAGAAAGTTAAATGTAATTGAGATTAAGCTAATTAATTTTACAAATAACTTGAAAGAATATGCATAAAAACGTTCATTAATATTCTAAATCAAAATATTAAATTTTATAAAAATTACAATTCTCAAATTAAAATTAACTTTCCAGACCTATGGACATACACCAATATTAAAATGATCAAAAGTGAAATAGTTTGACCGTTGCATGCAGAACATATATTCTATCATAATGTCCTAACTTTGGATTATTTGTTTAAACACTACTCTAAGGTTGTTTGGCATAATTAAAATATCAATGGAGATTTAAATCAAATCACAGCCTAACAATGATATTGTCCATGATTGATATAGCAAGCCTTTTAAACAAATTTTATTAAAATGAAATTTGTTATATAAGAGATCAATCAAAACTATCAGAGCATACAAAAATACAAATACTATAGTTGACCTTACAATTAATATATCCCACTTTTTATTGTCAATAAAATCTAAGGGTAGAAAAATTAGAAATAATAGTTGAAATATAGTCATATATAATGTCGAAAAAATAAATTCAATTATTGATCTCATGAAAAAGAGGCTCGGGATCAAATTCATAAGACTTGGGATCAAATTTTCTCAAAATTTCTTCAAATTCTTAGACATGATAGAGATCCAATAAGCGAAGAGGCAAAAAATAAAAAAATGTATACTGATTTCATTTTTTAGCATTTAAAGACATGTTCCAATAATCAACAAATCACTAATAGAACAATCTTTCAATTATCAAATAAAGAAAAGGAAATTCACTCAAAAAATACCAACTGCCAATTCGTAGTAATATTTACCTAAAAAGGATGTGATAATAGGACGACATTGGTCGTGGAGGCACTATTACTGATATACTTATTCAACTTTTTTACGTAAACAATGGGGAAAAAAAAGCTCTGAAAAAATATAACAAATTGTGACATATTCGCTTATGTCCCAAAAAATAATTTGACTTTCTGAACCTTTTGTGAACCTTTCAGGCAGCACATGTGTATTTATTGAGTGAAGTGCTATAACATCAAGCAACAAGACAAACGTAAAGGTAATTGAGATTAAATTAATTAATTTTACAAATAAGTTGAAGGAATATGCATAAAAAATGTTCATTAATATATACTAATTCTGAATATCAAATTTTGTTAAAATTACTGTTGATCTTGATCCCTATCTTTTGATGTTTACAAAACAAATGGATGTTACTAATGTCTCTTAAAAGATCTATTCAGTTATGAAGCAAATTAGTTCCAAAGATCAAGTACAATTGAAAGATGACAAAGTATGCTGAAGCTGTCGGACGCTCAAGAAGTCAGGATCGGACGTCCGATAATCATTGCACAACTTCGGACGCATGCTTCGGACGTCCGATAGGGTCCTTCGAAATCGACGAAACTATCGGACGCTGAATATGTCTCTACCGGACGTCCGATAGAAACAAGATAATTTCTCAAATCTGTTTGTTTGCTGTCGGACGCACAAAGAGCTTGCACCGGACGTCCGAAAGAATTGAAAAAAATCTCTGAAACTCACTGCCTGCTGTCGGACGCATAAAACAGGGCTATCGGACGTCCGACACTACCAACGGCTAGTTGACTGTTCAGCTACTTTCTATCCGTTGGAAGCATTAATGAGGCACATTCTTGGTCCTATATAAATAGTGGTTGGTCAGACACTTCAAACAACTTTTGCACACTGAAGATACAAAAGATCTAGAGTGATTTTAGTGAGAAAATACTCATCAAAGAAGATTTGTAGTCTTAGTGGTGTGAGGTTCATTGTAAGCTTTTCATTTGTGAGTGAATCTTTCATGAGTGTAGCTCTGTGAGGGTTGTCCTGAGGGATAGTAAAACGTCCTGGCTTGACCGAGTGGTGTTCGGGGCAAGGAGGAGGTGAACCTTCCTTTGTACGCAAGAGTGATTGTAATTCATCAATTTGAAGAAGCTTATTTGAATTAATCTACAAGCTCAAGAGGAGCTGTGTAGTTAATTGGTTTGCAATTCTTTCCCTTTTATTTACTTATTGTTATATTGCGATCTTTTAATTGCTTATTGATTGGCTTATCCACAAATTGATATTAAAGTTCATATATTATCAATTTAAGCTCACAATACACTTATTCTAAAATGGTCAAAATGTGATTTTTTTTTATGTTCACATTAGTTGCCTCATATTATTTTCTCCAAATGATTATATTTGCATTACTATTTGGATTATATTTCATAGTGCATTTGATGTGTAGAATCTTCTGCATATCTTGATAATTCTCAGTACTTTCTAGCAGTTTCTACAACTATATTGTCTACACTAGATGTAACAAAATTTTTATGCCAACTTTATTAAGATAATTTATGTCATATAGGAGATGAACTAAAACAAGTAAAGCTTGCAAAATTACAAATACAACAGCTGCCCTATTGCTGGTATAACTAACTTCTCAATATTAGCTAAATCTAAGATTAGAAAATTTAGAGAAGGTAGTTGAAAAGCAACCATAAGCAATATTTGAAAAACGAATTCAAACACGGCCTTCAAGAAAATAGACTTGGTTTGTACGCAAATATTAACTCATAGGAATTTATGTTTAATTTTCTCAAATTTCTGCCAAATTTCTAAATACCGCTAAGACATAATGAACATAAAAGTCAAAAAATAAAAGAAGTATGCTGAGACTTTTTTAGCATTTAATACATATTCAAGTATTTAGTAAAACTTTGATAACTGTTGTACTATGTAAAATCGTACGCATATATTAATAATTCTCAGCAATTTCTAGAAATCTTTTATTTGAAACGAATAGCAGGAGTTTTCTCTCCCTCTTACTATAACTTTCTAACTTTCTAGACCTATAGACATAAAACAATATTTTAACGATCAAAAGTGAAACACTTTGACCATTGTAAGAAGAACATATATTCTATCACGATGTCTTAACTTTGGATTATCTTGTTTAAACACCACTCTTAAATTATTCGGTATAATTAAAATATCAAGGGAGATTTAAAACAAATTACAACTTAACAATGATATTATCCATGATAGGTATAGCAAGTCTTTTAAACAAATTTCATTAAAATAAATTTTGTTATATAGGTGATCAGCTAAAACTTGCAGAGCATGCAAAAAAGCAAATACTGAAGTTGGCCCCACTGCTAATATATCCCATTTTTTACTAACAATTAAATCTAGGATTAGAAAAACTAGAAATAGTAGCTGAAAAATAGTTATATACAATGTTAAAAAAATTCAATTATTGATCTCGTAAAAAAGAGGTTTGGTTAGTACCAAACCAATAATTTGTAAGAATGGAGACCAAATTTGACATAACAAAGATCCGATAAATGAAGAGGCAACAAATAAATGATGTATACTGATTTCATATTTTAGCATTTAGCATTTGAAGGCATGTTCCATGTTCCAATAATCAACAAATCATTAACAGAACAATGTTCTTATTATGAATGAAAAAATGGTAATCCAATCAACAAATACCAACAAACAATTCATTGTAATTTTTACTAAAAAGTAATGTGATAATAATACGACATTGGTCGTGGAGGCATTATTACTGTTATAGTTAGTTGAAATTTTTATATGAACTATAAGAAAAAGAAAATTTCTCAAAAAATATAACAAGTTATGATATATTTCCTAACGTCCCAAAAAATAATTTGAACTCTAGACTATTTGTGAATCTTTCAAACCACAGATATGTATTTTTTAAATGAAGTGCTATAACCTCAAACAACAATAGAAAATTAAAGGTAATTGAGATTAAACTAATTAATTTTACACATAAATTTGAAGGAATATGCATAAACATGTTCATTAATATTTGAATTCTGAAAATCAAATTTTGTTAAAATTACAATATGCGATCCTATTTGCATTACTGTTTGGATCATATTTCATAGCAAAATCGATTTGTATAATCTTGTGCATATCGTGATAATTCTATCATGATGTCCTAACTTTGAATTATCTTGTTTAAACCAAATTCTAAAATTTTTTGGTATAATTAAAATATCAATGGAGATTTGAAACAAATCACAAGCTATCGCAGGAGTTTTTACTCCCCCTCATTATAAATTTTTAGCTTTCTAGACCTATAGACATAAAACAATATTTTAGCAATCAAAAGTGAAGCAGTTTGATGATTGCAAGCACAACACATATTCTATTATGAAGTCCTAATTTTGAATTATCTTGTTTAAACACCACTCTAAATTAGTTTGGTATAATTAAATTATCAAGGGAGATTTAGAGCAAATCACAACTTAACAATGATATTATCCATGATGGATATAGTAAGCCTTTCAAACAAACATCATTGAAATAAATTTTGTTATATAAGTAATCTGTTAAAACTAACAGAGCATGCAAAAACACAGATACTGTAGTTGGTCCAACAGCTAATTTATGCCACTTTTTATTGTCAATTAATCTAAGGCTAAATAAACTAG